>NC_043963.1:3909094-4096594 GCF_902148855.1 Sphaeramia orbicularis
TTCCCACTGAACTGGCCTGCACAAGGCTCTGACCTTTGACCCCATCTGACACCTTTAGGATGAACTGAACCCTGACCTCATCACCAGTGTCTTTGTCTGAATGGGAGGACATAGGCTCAGCTGTCCACATACTTTTGGAGTCATACTTTACATTAGAATTAGATGTACGTCTTTATATACGGTTTGTATACGATATTAAATATGTCAGTCTTGGGATTTTCACTATAAACAATTTCACTTCAGCCGAGTACACTTACAACACAGTTTGACTCCCATTATAAGTCATTAGAAGACATTCTGGACACCACTTGAGTAAAATTAATGTGAGGTTATGTAGAGAACATCCAAACTAACTGACTTTATCCAGATCTAATGGATGGAATTGGTCTCCAGTGGAAAATATACACAGAATAGCAAGTTTCACATTTGTTTGGACACAGATATGGCACAAATAATGGTTCAAAATAAAGTAAAAGTGCACATTGTTTTACTCGGAAATGTAAAAAACACTAACACTGAGAAAGGATCTGTGAAAACCTGTACTTTTACACTGTTTCTTTTGATAAAAATTAGTATTTTAATGGGACAGTGTTCAGACTATTTCTCTTCATTGTACTTTCACAGCATTGTATTCTTAATTTGTCTGTAATGGAATATTTTCAGTGTTATTTTGAGGCATCCTGACTAAAATCATGTGACAGAACAACTATTGCTCAGTTCTGTTAACCCTCAAAGACCCAAACATCCACCGGTAACCAAAACCATCTACTGATCTAAACTGTTTACCTGTTGATCCACTAATTCTATCAATCCATGTCAATAATTGGTGTAAAATACAGTTCTTCATCTTTTCATGGTCATCAGATATGACCATATTTGGACATTCAGGGACTCCGTAGTTACCGTGGAAACATCGTCGTCTTCTACAACATTGATTCTCCAGTAAAACCCATGGAGTTAGATCAATGACAGTGGATGGACACACTGGGTTTATGTATGCATATTATAGAACAAATAAAATGAAGAAAAATAATTTAAAAATGTGCAAAATAAAAAATAATGTTAAACTGTGAAAAAGACAAGCAAAAGATTTACTAAAATGAATAATAAAATAGGCAACAAAATTACCAAAAATACATAAAACTATAAATATAAATTAAAATAACAAAATCAACTAAAATAATAAAGAAAATTACAAAATAATAAAAAAAAAAAAAAAAAACATGGAGAAAATAATCAATAAAATGAACAAAAATTAAGAACAAATTACATGGCAAAGGGAACAAAAATAACAAACCCAAACCAAAATTATTTAAAAATGTATAAAATAATAAGTAATGTGAAACTGAAAAACACAAGTGAAAGATTTACTAAATTAATACTAAAATAGGTAACAAAATGCACAAAAGTCAATAAAATTATAAATAGAAAGACCAATATCAACTAAAATAATAAAGAAAATTACAAAACAATAAATAACATGGAGAAATAATCAATAAAATGAACAAAATGAAGAACAATGTATAATGTATGCACTGTAATTCCACTTCTTTGTATGTACTGTTACATCGTTCAAAACAAGATTTCAAAAAAAAAAAAAAAAATCACACTGAGGGTTTGGACGTTGTTACAGACACGTGTTCAGAGCTGCTCACTGTAAACCTGCACACTACAAAAAATGTCCTGCAAAAAATCTGCCTAATATTCCTAAATGAGGTCAAAATGTCTTATACTGAGCAAAAATCTGTCAGTGGGGTCAGAAAAACGCTCGTCTAGAATTCTTAAAACAAGTTAAAAAAGAAAAAGTCTATCTACTAAAAAACCCTAATGTTCCTTAAAACCAGACAAAAATGCTAGAATGTCATGTTCAACTGTGGTATCATTTATGTCATGTTTTAAGTCTGCAAGTAACAATAAATGGATAATAAAGTTTAAAAAAATAAATAAATTAAAAATTAAAAGGACCCAGGGTTGACCCCTGGGGAACTCCACCTAAGTAAAGTTAGTGTGTTTTTTTAAAAGTGGAGAAAATTTGATATTCAAAACGGGGAAACTTGGACAAATTGTACAATAAATGGCAATCATTTATGGATTTTTTTTGACACAGTATAACTCCCTTCCCCCTTTTATTTATTTATTTATTTTCTTAGGTTTATGTCACCAGTTTAATTATTTTACACAGACTATGTATTAGTATTTTTTTCATTGTATTGATTGTCTGGTTTCATTGTTACTTGTTCCTAAAAAAAAATGCAAATCTAAACATAATGGTGTTTACAAACCTGGTTAATGTTGACATCGGTGTGCCCTTGTATTTGTATGTACCTTTAATTCTCTTGCGTACACTTAAATAAAAATATGAAAAAAAAAAAGAAAAAGTTAGTGTAATAGATTACACTGGTCAACAACAAATGTATTGTTTAAGTTTTTTGAGCTGATTTAGGATAATTTTGGTGTGCTGAATCCAAAAATCACATTAATTTTGCTCTATCAGGTCAACTTTCTGAACTATGCTACATATTGGCTTTTTAACATTTTTGCTTACATTTATGGCCATTTTCACATCATATGATACAAAATTCTTTCATATTTCTTGCAATAAATGAGTTCTAAAGATTTTACTTTTGCCAATTTATGATTGTTTTTTTTTTAATATTACAGGTGAATGAAATGGCTTCGACTAGAAGATCTTGCAAAAATCAGCCTGACGTATTCTGCTACATCTGCGCTGAATAGACCATTGTATCTAACAGGAATCAAGTCACAAGTTTCATAAAGTGTGCTTACCAATCTTATTTAGGTATTAATTATTATATTTTGTGAGAAGATCAAATTTTTCAAAATCAAATTAGCAAAAAAACCTGACCTGATTGAGAAAAACAGATGTCATTTTTGGATTTAGCGGTGCAAAATGGTCCTAATTCAGTTGAAAAACCCTAGACAACTTGCAAAAAACATTTTTTGTAACCCAGTGTTATAGACGACAGGTTAAATATAGATAGAAGAGCCATAAAAGTAGCACTGGGCCTTTAAGGGTTAATGAACTGTATGAAAATGTCAATATAAATACCACACATGCGCGCACGCACACACACACACACACATTTCTACCCTGGTCTCACATGGATCTTCTTTCACGTATAAACACTCGCATACGTCCACACAGAACACACATGGTCTGGACTGCATCAAAGACCGACCAGACCCACGTGGACCACTTGACCTCCGACCCCGGTGCCTCGGAGTATTCATCATCATCACTCAGCTCGGCGCACCATCATCCAGCCGCACTCAGAGTTCGAATCTAATCTTTATTTATGACCAAAAATCCAAACGACTACAGTTATTGCATCACTTGAGTCTTACGGTGCAGTTTTAGAGTCTGAACTGGAGTTGGGTTCAACTCCAACTGCAGCTTCTGACAAAAAAATAACAACAGACAGACTAAATGTAAATGATGCTTAAAATGAGAATGCATTTAAAAGCTAAAATATCAGATTAATTTGACATCCACTCACTCATTTTTCACAAATAAACTGTGATTTCTGTCATTTTATAAATCTGTTAATTCTCTCAGTTCGAGTCAAACTGGAACTTTATTAATGATCTGGTTTCTATTCAAATGTCACAAATTTTATCTGAATTTGCAGAAAATCAGCAAAAACAAAATCTGAATAACAACAGTTCAATGGGAACATATGAATAAACGAGAAAAGAGGGTTTATAAGCAGAGAATTTGGCAAAAGTCACATGTTTTTCTTTATGAATTAAATCAAAACATGAGCTGTATTTATATAAATGACAAAATCCATCCATCCATCCATCCAACAAACTATAAACAAAAAAATGAGTCATTGCTGATTATTATTGCAATTAATGTCAGATCATTATTATTTTTACAGTTTAAAAGCCAAGTTTTCATCCGAAGTGAAAGTTGAAGGAAAACAGATTAACAGGTTATTTGTGGTTTTAAATTATTCTCAGAAGATGTAATATTTAACAAGATAAAAACACACATTTAGGCTAGTTCTGGATGTAGTTCGTATTTTGTACATTTTCAATCAAAATAAATAATTACAGTTCTGTTTGGTTTTGAGTAAGGAAGGTTATTTGTGGTTTTAACCCATTAAGACCCAGAGCTACTTTTGTGGAAATTCCAAAATACTTTTTTCTCAAGATTTGACTTTTCCTTAGTGATTTATCACCATTTATTATAATATTATCTTCTGTATTTGTATTTTTTTCAGTTTAAATTATGTATTTTCCTATATTTAATTCAATGATCACATAGACGTTCATTAAAGCTCAAATTAAAGTTGACGGTTATCATATCAGAAAAAGAGAAAACTGTTTGTAGACATATTTCCCCCCAGGATGGACCTAATGATGACCTCAGATGAATGCAAAAAAGTTATCTTCTTGCTCTGATCCATCCCATAATTAATGAATTTTTAATCAAATATTGGGTCCAAAAACAGGACCCAAATATGGACATTAAATCTCCCTAGGTGTCAGTGCATTAGATGTGTAAACATGTGTGAATGCTCTTCTATAGACTCCAAATACAGATACTGTGTTCAATGTGTGGATCCTAGTGGTTTTTCTAATCCACACATGTGGGTTTTTCATCAATCTGAGTCTCATTCCAGGTTTGGTATGAAACCCATCGTGTCCACTGGTGTTACATACAGAACCTGAACATTTAAACACAAATAAATCGCGAGTGATTTTGCAACAGCGGTCATTTTTGTCAAACACTCTGCCTTGAATATTTACTACGATTCCCAAAATGCACCTGTGAGAGAATAAAGAGATATTTTTAAAAAATAGTAGCGCGTAATTTTCGTGTCCTTTTTACCACGTTACATGTGGATCTTGCATCAAATAAAAATGTGTTTTATCTGAAAAACTGTTTCTCTTTTATCTCAGTAAGTATTTATTTTTAAAATAGACCCCAAGTGCTTCCAAACCTGCTTCATAACATTAGTCTACATCTGGGTCGAAGGGGTAGGATTAGATACGTTTGTACTTCTTCCTACTCCTTTTCGCTCATGTAAATTTTGAGGCTTAAGACACTGCAGTTCTAAGTTACCGTTTCGTTGTAATTGTCTTGATTATCATTTATTTACATTTCTGGTTTTAAATTGTCATTTACATGATCGAAATAAAGATATCAATCAATTAATCAATAAATTTTAGCCCCTCTGTCCTGTTTTTAGGACCAGTTTTAGAGAAGAACCCAGTTTCTAAGACATTGTAGAAGAGTGTGATTCTCTCCAAAGTTCTGACTAAATAGAACTGAATAAAGGCGTAAACCTGTGTGTATTTCACATCACTTTCTCCATAAGTGATGAGGGTTTTGGAAACTGCACCAACCGCTGTCAGAGTCCAAAATCACTGCAGTCTTTATGTTTCTTTGGCTCGTCTTCAGAGCGTTAGTAAAAAATAGGCTGGGGTAAAGTCTCTAAATCTACTGCTGAAAACTGCATGTGTCTGCTGAAGGTTACAGACGAGTCCAGGACTAAATTTACACTCAGTTTCAAGGTCACGTTTACGATGATAAAATCCACTATCTGCGTGTCCACGTCCCAAGTGTGGTCTGATAAGTCCTGCTGTGATTAAACAGGAAGAGGAAGTCCGACTTCCAACCTTTTGTGGCACTTGTCTGATCTTCCCATCGCTGACACAACAGGCGGATTCACATTTTTGTGGTTTAAGGCGGCCCTGGGAACGTCACCACGGTAACACAAAGGGTTAAAGAGGAGGCTTTTAGTGACCTGAGTGACTGGATTCTACTACAGATTTACTTTTACAGTTTCCTCTGACAGCGTTTACGCTGAAGGGAATAAGAATTAAACACATCATCCTTTATTAAAACATGAGGATCACAACATTACAACAACTATATTTACATTTAATAAAGTGGAATGGCAGGAAAAAGTCTTATTTTGGTGGAGAATTTAATATCAAGTCATAATTCAATTTTTATATTATGCTCTGATTTATTTCTCCAAGAAAATTCTATTGCAATATATCAATGTCGTGTCTTTATTTTGTTTACATTATTGGATTTTTTTGTTGTTTCACCAAATCATTTACTTTTGTCTAATTTCTTTAAAATTATTTTTTTTTATTTGACATTTATTGATATGCACAATATGAGAATTAATCATGATAATGTTTGTGGCTGTATCTCCCAGTCCTAGATGTAGTAAATAAATATATAACATTAATTTAAGTTCAGCCTTAACTCTTTCAGTGCCATGGGCCGATTAAATCGGCTTTACGAATACAACCTTCAAAGTGCCGCGGGCCGATCAGATCGGCTTTGGAGAACACGCCGGATGTTACCAAGCGGTTTCCTGCAGGATTCTTCAAATACTATAAAAACGACGCGAAATACTGAAAAATTCTGTGGCACGTTTAAGGCTTTTAAGGCTTATTAGCCCCTTAACTGTCTGGCACCGAAAGAGTTAAAGACCTAGACCTTTTGAAACCTAGACATTTCAAATTATTTTATTAATTAAAGTAAATGAAAACACTGATCTGTTGTTTTGTCTAAATACATTTCTTTTCTCTCTTTTCTACATGTTTAATATGCATGTTTTCAGGGACACGTTCTGTAACAAATGATCGATTCAAAGCTTAAAAAAGCGTCTGAAATGTTCATTTATGTTCAGATTTGCTCTGTTCATTATTTATAAATGAAGCCTGTTGTGAACTGGGTCACATTTAAAAAGCTGGTACAACGAAAACCAAAATAAGTTTGACAAACATTGGACAGAATGACTGTTTACGTGGTATTTTTACATCATGATTTAACGAGTTCATTTCTATGCAAATCTCAAAGCGTTTAGGTTCTAATATTGATCCAACTGGGTTTAATGAGTATCTTCTGACGTTTTTCTACTGATTCTCACATTGGTTGGTGTTTTTATTTACATCTATCCATGGGCTGCTTCCATTTTATCTTTTTGCAGTTCATATACACATGTAAAAACCAAAATGAATATGGTATCTGCTCTAAAAACGTCCTGTAGGTGTTGTCTTACAACTTGGTTTTAGAGGGATTTTAGTAAAACAGTGTTTCCTTAGACCTGAAACCAACAGAACTGGTGTTGCACTGCAGTAATTCTGGAATTTGTTGTGTTTATTGGTTTGTCGGGTATTAACTCTCCATTATCCCACCCGGAGGCCCCACCGAAACACCAAAAGAACATAATCTGCACAGCGCCACAGTAACGTCAGATTGTTTTTCATAGTTTGTTTTGAACTTTTTTTTTTTTTTTTTTTTTATTTCATGTACTTGAGCCATAAAAAAAACACCAAATACTCAATAACTGTCATATTTTAACCCTTTACATGACATGTTTATTATGTAAACAAACCATATTTTTGATTCAAAAAACACAAAATTCTTTTTTTTTCCAATCTACTACATATAAACTGGATTATTTATATAATTTTTTTTTTTCATCCTGGCATATGTCAATGATTGACACCAACACTGATTAATGTACATTATTATTTTTGGTGCTAGGTCACATGTTAAATGCTAAAATTAGGGGTGTGTTTTGGCAAGAATCTGGCGATACGATACAAATCATAATACTAGGATCACGATACGATATATCACGATATATCATGATACTGTTAAAAAGGCAATTTTTTGTTTGTTTTTTTTTTTAAATGGTTGTTTCCTGGAAGAATTGAATTACACCAGAAATATGTACAAATACTAAACACATTTTTATTTGATCCCAACAGAATCTAATGCTATATCACAAAATGTTCCTGTGTTAAAACTTAAATTAGGTTTTACAACATTACAGTTTAAGATCCTGTTCAAATGTTCATATTCTAGTAGTTCATAATTAATATCAGAACATTATTTTTGTACAATCCCAACAAAAGAACTACCATCTGCCTCTCACACAGTAAAAAAGTGCTTTCAGGATGCTTCAAATAACCATTATTTAATAAAACAGTGTTAAATAATAATAAATAAGATATAAACAATAAAGCAAACCAAAAAACAAAAATTAACCCCTGCCATATCTGCATTTGAATAAATACCTAAAAATATCAATACAGTACTTTTTAATATGGATACAGTATTGTGAAATGAAATAGTGCGATATATTGTAGAACCGATATTTTCTAACACCCCTAACTAAAATGCGTCAATGTGGATGGGTCAGAATTTTTTTTAGAAATCATGCAAAAATGAACAACTTCTAAATTCTGACCCAAAACAAATTCTGAAAAATAATACGAGCATTTATATCATGAAGTGTAAAATGCGCATAATGTGCTCACCTGTATACCGTAAGGTTAAAGTAGTTTGTTGTGAATTTATTTATTGTTGAAATGTCACATACACTGAACCATCACAGACCACTACAGGTCTAGTTGATCCTAATCTACTGCTAATGAGCGAACCTGGTGGGTAGGTGGTCTGAACGGGGCTGATCCCCCAGTCCTGCAGCTGCATGGTCAACAAGTCAACGCTGCCTTTGTGGATTAAAGCGCTGAAGTGAAAGGAATGCAGTGAGAAACATACAAATACAACCTAAGACGCCCTGATAACCTTCACTGAACCGCCATGTTGGAAGGAAAGAAACGGAGAGCAGCGGAATCTCCTGATAAACGATTAAAAGCCGTTATTCAGACTGAATTTGTCAATGAAACTCTAAAAGCTGTGACAACGTTTATACATATTAAAACGGAGCTACGTAGAAAGACACAAACAGTCTTATTTTAATGCAGAAGTTTCTTTAAATTGAACTCACTGAGCAGAAAAACAAAGTAAAGTGGTCACGTTTATAAAGGCCCTGTTCTGGGGGAATCGGTCATTGGTTTTAGAGAGAAAAATAATCTGTTTAAGGCTGTTTTTAGATGCAAATCTCCATAAGGAGGTCTGTCAGTCCATCAGCATACATTAAAACACAAACTGATTCAACTATACTGCACATTTTTTTTACTTCCACTTCATTCTGTTTCTGCCTTGACCATTAAATTTCCTCATTGTGGGATCAATAAAGTCTAATCTAATGTAATTTAATCTAATCTAATTACATACAGAAATGCATTACAGTTTCTTCAATGAAACTTCTGTCAATATAGATGTTATACCTTGATGGAAAGCTCAGATCTGCGCCTCTAGGTTTATTTTACAGTATTCCTGAGGTCACATGACTGAGCCATTCCATCATTAATTACATCATTTACTATACTCTTCAAAAATGGGTAAAAAAGGACATAGTCTCCTATGTCCTTTTGATGGAGAAATGTATTGTTAGTACACATTATATTAACTCTTAATCAGCCCTCAGCATTGAAAAGTGGAGTTGATAACATTATTTATTTTGTTATTGTGTTTTGGTTTTTTTCACTCTTTTTTGTGTGTTTAATAGGTCTGTAGGTTTCATGTATAATTTGCTTTTTTTGTATTGTGTCTGTGTGGTTCCTTATGTCTAAGTACATGTTTATGTAAATGTATAATTTTAAAAAAATAATAATAAAATGGGTTAAAAAATAAATAAATAAATAAATAAATAAAAAATAATAATAATAATAATAATAATTCATTGTCTTTGTGGTTCCTCAGTTATAAGCTTTAGAACTTGGTCAATTGGACCAAAATTGGTAAAGTAACACAAACTCAGGTGGGAAGGAACAGGTTAAAACAAGTGTTCTCTAAAACTCAGACATGGTAACATTTGTAATTTTGGGACCATTTAGGCCAAATTACTACATTTATAATCACTATGAAAAGAGTCCTGAAGAACCTCCAGATCGATGAGTTTTATCATTTTTTAGATTTTCCATATTTTTATACATAGATTTATTGACAATAACAGTTGAAAATTATACATTAGACTGTTGGAAGATACATAAAAAAAATCTGAAATGAGTCTGACCAGTATTTTTAGAGAAGATTGTTGAAATCTAGACAGTGGTGACCTTGAGTTTGATCCTTCAAGGTCACTCAAGGTCAAATGTAACAGACCCAAATGAAAGTCCATATATGACTTCCTGTCAGTAATCAATAGTAACTATATTAATATCTGTAACCATTTCCACGTTATAAACCATCTAAATATGGACCATTAGAAGGAAAGGAACTTTTTTTTTTAAATCATCAACAATTAAAAAATCTAAATTCCTCAGAACTGTGAGGAAACGTTGTAGACATTGTCCCAAAGAGGCTACACTGGAAACCAGTAGACTGGACTGGACCATCTGATCTGCACTGAAGCCACTAGTCACTTTTCCGTCGACCCTCAAATTGCACAAATATAACTTGCACATAAAAATTTACCAAATGAAAAACGACAATTTCGCCAAAACTCTAGTTTTTTGATTAAAAGTTTTTTGTACTGGAAAGAGGTGGTTTTTCGGGCACAGTGTAATTGGTATATCACGCAAAACTGCAATGGAAAGACCTTTTCCACAACTAGAGTTACATGAATAAAAAAAAAAAAAAAAAGGATGTTGACAAATGTTACAGCAAGAGAAGAAGAAGAGTTTTAAAAGAAAACATGTCGTATGTGTGGAGACACCAGGAAACCCAATCATTTTTAATTTAGTACGAGATAGAGGGGTAATATATAATAATAATGAATATATCTGTAAATCAATACCATATTTACATTCGTCGACATGTTTATGGAATGACTTCTCGTGTCATCTCGCGAAAATAAATAAACAAATCATCACATTTGTGATTTAATGGAAAAACTGACATTATATATTTGTGTTTTTTCAACATTTAGTAAATATGGGTAAAGTTTTGCATAGATGTCCGATGGAAAAGCAACTATTTTCAACTGTAAACATAGTGGGACTTCATTGTGTTTATTGACCTTGACCTTTGACCTGACAGCGGTTCAGAAGCCAACATGTACAGATTCGACAGTGGACACGTGTTATCGTTCAAACCCATTAGAAAAGTGAGCTCACTTTTAGGAGCTTTTCAGAGACCATTTACAACGTCCCAATTTAAGGATATTAAATTTGATCTTAAATCTCTGTACTTTATTACTTGTAATGAGCCTAACTTTGGTGTTTTATGGACTTTGTGGTTAGAACTTTATATTACTTTTTAAAAATCTCCTCGAGCAGAATGTGTTTACTGTGAAATCCCCTGTTTTTACTGACGTGCTTTTATGTGATTCCAGTTTTATGCTTTGGTTTCTGTTTTTATTCTATTATTTTATGATTCTAATTTGTCTTGCTGGAAGTCGCCGTTTGTTGCTTTATTCCCTGTATTGTGTGTTTTTATGCTGTGAGGTCTTTTATTTGACTTGAAGTCGTCCTTTTTCAGGATCAGGATAAACTTTATTGTCTCATACGGGAAATTTGTTTTGGACATAAGCGCTACACGTTGCTGCCTTCACATTTGGACACACACCATCCCAAAATCTTAAAGTCAGTATAATCACATTTAGGTGTTACACCCAGTTCATATACTGCACCCTTCCCTCCCAGATCCAATAAACAGAATAAATATAACTGATACAAGTTAGTTGAAGAAGGGTGGGAGTAATTTCGTTCCTTGAGAGTAAAAATTTAGAAAGCATTGAAACACATAATTAGTAAGAATATGTTTGTTTTTTTTTTTTATTGTGTTTCATCTGTGATATGATGTTGTCTTTTTAACCTCTTCATTCTCGATTAATCAATGGGTTATTTTGACATTATCGCACTTCTTTTCTTCTATTTCTGGATCTTTTCACCCTCTTATTTTTAACTCCATCGTCTCTGCCTTGTTTTTGTTTGACGTCTGGTTTTGAGTTTCCTGTTTTTTCTTCATCTGTAAAAGCACTGTTTGAACATATTTTGCTTAAAGTAGCTATATTAATAACTATTTTCATTATTATTTTTTTCATTACTGTGCCAATAGTTGTTTTTTCATTGGACATACGCGCAAAACTTTACCAATATTTACAAAAATGTTGAAAAAACATAAGTACGTGATGTCAGTTTTTCTATTAAATCACAAATGCGATGATTTGTTTATTATGGTAGATGCCAACAGAAGTCATTCCATAAACATGTCGACAAACAAATATCTGTTGTTTTGAATCTAGAATGCTCATTACCCCACTATCTCAGACTAAATTTAATGTTGTAACATCCATCAGCATCTGTTTTTGTTTTGTTCATGTGACTCTATTTGTGTAAAAAGGTCTTTCCATTGCAGTTTTGTGTGACATACCAATTTCACTGCACCTGAAAACACCCCTCTTGCCAGCGCAAAAACCTTTCATCAAAAAATTAGAGTTTTGGCACAATTGTCCTTTTTCCATTAGGCTGTTAGCTGTTAGTTTAGTTTATTTCTAATATGCAATAAAACAAAGTAATTCTACTTAGTCTTTACAAATAAAACAGATTATAAAAAAAAAAAAAAAAAAACCTATACATCAGTGGTTCCTCCCCTCTTTTGTCTCCTGACTTCATTTTAAAATCACAAATTTCTATTGACCCAGACATTCAAAACAGAGACTTTTTTTTTTTTTGCTAAAATTAATTTGTTTTTGATCCTGTAATAGTTTTCTATCCTCTGTTTCAAATACAGGTTAATTTGAGAGGACATTTAGTCTATATAATGTCTATTATTATGGACAGAGGCAGTAAATCCAGGTGTAGATTACTGCACAAAGGGAGAATTGGATTTTCCTTGGTCAGGATATGTACAGTCAGTCCAGCTGTGATTTACAAGGAGGACAATTAATACTGAACAAACAAGAACTGAAACTATGAATTATGAAAGAGCTGCAGCATCTGAAACTGACCACAATGAACATTTGACAGTAAACAGAACCACAGTGCTACAGTTTCACAACCACAGTTTGTCTGATATGGACTGGGATTGGCTCTGTCAACTCAACACAGATTTTTTATTAGTAAGTTTTTACTTTTTATCAATTACTAGAAATTTCAGGTGACCCCATTTCAATTCCAGCCGACCCCACGTTAGGCTGAAAAACACTGCCATATATATATATATATATATTAGGGCTGCACGATTTTGGCAAAAAAAAAAAATCCCGATTTTTTCCTCTACAAACTCGATTTTCGATTTTGATTTCGATTTTTGGGTAAAACTACAAAAGACAACAGAAGTCAGCATGTCGTTTTCGTGAGCAGCCCACAATGCAAGGCACTGCTCTGACCTCAAATCTGTGATGGTATCACGTGATGAACCCACAGAAGTTTATTTTTTCTTAATTAAATCTTTATTGAATTAAGTAGAGTATACAAACAATGTATACAACAAGAAAATAACATAAGTTTGCCAGGGGGAATACACTATAATACAATGTCCAAATCAGAGCAAATACTGATTGTTTTTACACCTTTTTTATATCTGCCTTTTTGTTTTCAGATTTATTTAACACCTTTAAATAAAGTTCAACATCTTTCAAAAAATAAATAATATTTGGTTTTGTGTTCCAGAACTTACATTTGTGAATGAAAAATTTAGCAAGTAAGAGGACTAAATTATTTATTTATTTATTTATTCTGGGTATCTGGGCCCACAGAAGTGATACCAGTGTAAGTCAGTGACAGGCATCAGTCGTGTGTGTGTGGACCACGTTAATATGACTGATCCACATGCGGTTCTATTTAAACTGGGGGATCTGTGCGTGGAACAGACCGACCCAGGACACGCTGGAGGGATTCTATGTGTGGAGCTGGTGGATGTGTGTGGGCAGGGGGCTGTGTGGGCTCCTCTGCTGAGGCTGATGACCCCGAGACCCGGACCCAGATCGGAAGAAGACAGTACGGTACGGATCCAGGACAACGGAAGATGAGTGATCCGCATACAGTTCTATTTCAGTTGCGGGATCCGTGCGTGAAGCCACGGCTTACATTGCTATAAGTACTGCGGGCTCATGAACACATTTAAAGTCCGGTCATTGCACGGACTTCTGTGACAGACCGCTGTCACTGATAGGAGGAGGAGCCTACGGGAGTCCGCAAGCGCGCGGCCCGCAGGCACGAGAGAGATTAAATCGATTTTACGATTTCCCTTTTTTAAAAATCGTCCTAATTAAAAAATCCGATTTCGATTTAAAATCGATTAATCGTGCAGCCCTAATATATATAAATGAAAACAAAGAATGACTTCATTTGCATATTCGAAAAAGGAGTGAGAGGAAGTATAATTTATCTAATCCCACCCCTTCTCCATAAAACAGTTCATCCTTTAGCTTCGATCAGCAGAATGTGGGAAAAATCAAGTCCGTTGGATCAGTTGACCTCATTTATCATCTTCACACACACATACATAGGCTACATATGAAACCAAAGTCAAATGTTTATGCGCAAGTTATATTCGCACGATTTGAGGGTCAATGGAAAAGCAACTACTGTTAGTTTATTTTTATGTTTAATACAAGATAATATGATAACATTCCAGAAACTTCTTCTTTCTTACAGTGTTTTGCACCTGAGTTGATGTAAAAACTGCTGTTACACTAGTTTGGCCTCTGGTTTGGAGTTTCCTGGGGGTTTTATTTGGTGTGAACATGTGTCTATATAAATAACTGTATCATTATTTTCATTATTATTGCAGCCACTGTTGGATTGTTTTTATGTTTAATACAAGATAATTTGGTGACATTCCAGAGTAGTAGCTTCTTTTTTTTTTTTTACAGTCAACTGCACCCAAGTCGATAGAAAAACTTTCCCCCTGACTGTTTTATTGGAAACAAAAGCGCTGACATTGCGTATCACCAGGCAGAAGAGGTGAGAAACTCCATATTATTGACAGCAGGGCACATTGGAGCAAATTAATACTTAAGGGAAACAGAGGAAATATGAAGCTTGGGGTTTTTTTTTTTCTTAATTACAGGCTGGAGGCTAAAGTTAGCCTCTGATATTAGCAGTGGAAACCCCTGGAGGGTAAATTTACAGCGTGTCCACCGTCGTCAGGGGCTGTTGTTGCCAAAGCAGGGGTGTAATTAGACTCCTTTCACTGGCGACTCCGGCCAAAACAGAAGAAACCCCTCCAGCTCCAGCCCCTTCATCAGCCCAGCTTTTATGTCTCTGTACAGACCCAAGTTTGGACACAAGAAAATGCAATCAGCTCCATTACATTTTCTGCTAAAGTGATTTTTAACAGACTCAAGTGCTCTTAAAGAAGCTGCAAGTGGGAAAAATGGACAGTTTTAGCAGCTGTGACTGATGTTATTAGGGCCTGAGCGCTGGCCATGCCAAGGCCCACTGTATCTGCTGTTTGTTTTATTTTTTTATTTTTCATTTGGCATTCCTTCCCATTTTTTTGGGCCTGAACATGAATAAAAAGTCAAGTTTTTTCTTTTTTTTTTTAAATCATGAGCAACGGCAAAAAGTTTTGTAAGTTAAAGGTTTCATAAACGAACCTTAAAAAATGGCTCTGTAGCACCACCGAAGGACCAATAGTAATAATAATAATAATAATATTACTTACATACTTATATTGTATTATCATTATGATTGGTATTACTGCTCACTTTATTGTAACTTTTATCACATTATATACATACTTAGATATTGTACATACTATAATATTATATTATCAACATAATAAGCTACTTATTATTACTACTTTGCCACTTGTTTCTATTAGTACTTTCCAAAGTACATTTGCAATTTTTCACTACTGTTTTTTTATTATTATTATTATTATTATTATTATTATTATTGTTTTGCCATTTTCTTGTTGTATTTCTTGTGTGTATGTTCAGTGTTCAGTGGAACCTCATTTACCTGAGGGCTCTGCCCAAAGGATCAATTAAATTCCATCTAATTCAGTGTTTCTCAACCTTGGGGTCAGGACCCCACGTGGGGTCACCTGAAATTTCTAGTAATTGGAAAAACAACAAAAAATTTACTAATAAAAAATCTGTGTTGAGTTGACAGAGCCAATCCCAATCCATATCAGACAAACTGTGGTTGTGAAACTGTAGCACTGTGGTTGTGTCTCTGTGTCAAATGTTCATTGTGGTCAGTTTCAGATGCTGCAGCTCTTTCATAATTCATAGTTTCAGTTCTTGTTTGTTCAGTATTAATTGTCCTCCTTGTAACTCACAGCTGGACTGACTGTACATATCCTGACCAAGGAAAATCCAATTCTCCCTTTGTGCAGTAATCTACACCTGGATTTACTGCCTCTGTCCACAATAATATACATTATATAGACTAAATGTCCTCTAAAATTAACCTGGATTTGAAACATTGTATAGCAAACTATTACAGGATCAAAAACAAATTAATTTTAGCAAAAAAAAAGTCTCCATTTTGAATGTCTGGGGTCGCCAGAAATTTGTGATGTTAAAATGGGGTCATGAGGCAAAAAAGGTTGGGAACCACTGGATTAATCTAATCTAATCTAATCTAATCTAATCTAATCTAATCTAATCTAATCTAATCTAATCCTAGCTACACCCTCCAGTTGGAATGAAATTTGGTATGCAAATGTATCTCAACGAGAGCTACAAAAAAGTCAATGAAGCCCATGACGTCACACCATCAGACAGTTGGCCATTATGAATTTAGAAAGCCTGAAATTGTGACTCAGCTGTTCCTCGTCTGATCTGCATCAAACTTCACATGTAGAATGAGAGTCCCACCCTGAACAGTTTGACATCATTGAACTGGACTTATAGCGCCACCTACTGGCAACAGAAAATTAAACTTTCGATGTGAATATCGTGATTAATATGGTATTTGCACAGCTTGTTCTGTCCAGTGATATGGTTTTGTACTGTGTGACTGTTATTCAGTAGTGCATTTTAGTCACATTTTACTCAGTACTGCTTCATCCTCAGGCTCATCTGACCTCCTGACCCCTGTATTCCCGTGGTTGTGGCCCCCTGGACCTGGACCTGATGTGTGAGGTCCCATCATAACTGCTTACATTTCCTGGTGTCAGATGAGTAAGTGAACAACCAGAGGAACCCGAGTGTCCCCTCTTGAACGGTGACGAGCACGGCTACGCCACCGTCGGGGACCGCTTCCATTAAAATTAAAACCAGAACGGCCTGATTGGGTCCCAGTGAAATCCACGTCTCAGCAGCATCTCCAGCCCTGAGCCTGGAAAGCACTGGCCTACATACAACACACATCTGAAGGAATAAATGAATAATGAAATGTCGCTTGGTTTCTCATATCGCTCTGAACGCTTTTGTGCTTTTATTGGCGATGGAGGGAAGAGAACGGTGACGACGGGACACGTACACGGGTAAAGCGGCCGTCGGACTGTTACCGAGGACAACACAAAACTGATCAAATAAACAGGAGCTGATTTATCCTGATGGATTCAACTCTAGCTCCGAGTCCAAACATGTACAATATGACTGTAACTGTTACAAGGACGTTTCTTAACTTTGTGCAATATTACAGATGTAAAACACAAAAAGTAAAAGGTACAAACAACACACTAAACAGTATTCATAAAGCTGCAAAACATGTGCATCTAGAACCAAATCAATCAAATTTACTCATAATCATACATTTTTTCAGAGCTTTAAGAATTTTTGGAAAACCTGAGAATAAGGTTTAAAACATCGAGACAATAAAGCAAAAATATCTAAAACAATACGTATGGAAGGTAATATTGGACATGAACATGGCTTTTCACATGATAACTAACTTTTTCTGCTATAAAATGAAACATTTCACTGAAAACATATTGTTTTAAAATAAAGTATTTCATGTTTTATGAGTATAAATTAATAAAATGCTTCTTTAATATGATAACTTTATGTTGTACCGGGAACAGTTTCCCGATATTATACATACCATAATACAGAATTCACAGTTTGATAAACTAAATGTAAAGTGTCCTGAGATAACATGTTGTGATTTGATGCTATATGAATAAAATTTGATTGATTGTCATATTGCTTAACTCTTTAAAGTTCACTCACAGAAATACCGTAGTGTGTTACTGGAGGATGTAACAAGACTTCATTACTTTTGTGAATATTCTCCAAAAAAAATGTATTGTCATGTAGAAAATCAAGGTCAATGAAGTTACCATATTTGGTTCCTTTCCCATATGTGGCAAAAAAAAAAAAAAAAAAAAAATCCAAGTAGTAAATATAAATAATACAAGAAAATACAAGAAAAGAACATGTATTTATGAACATTAGAACATCACTTTTAGAACGTTAGAACATTAGTACCATTACTTCATGGAACTGAACAAAGCAGGTCCACTCCCTGTTCATACAGAGGTGGACCCTGGACACCACATTGGACCTGTCCTGTAACTGGTGTCTGTGGAAATGACCAAAAATAGTCACTTGCCTGATAAAGGGTTAAATGCATACATTTGTCGTTTCGCTGCTACTGGAACCTAAATTTCCCGATGGCTCTGCCCAAAGGATCAATAAAGTTCTATCTATACATTCAGTAAATATAAGAAAAACTACAATATAAAAGCATATTATTATCAGTCAGTCACTTGGAAATTTACGGTGTTAAACTAAAAAATATTGGACAAATTAGGTGCACCTGAAATAACTCTCTAAACAAACTGAACTAAATATGGAGCCTCTTTTACACCATGTGAATATGGACTGGAACTGTAAGCACATTTGAGTTGTTTATATTGTTATGGACCTGTTTTGTTTATTTATTTTGTTATGACCCTAAGTCATAATTGGTTTATTTATGTTTATATGTATATATTTTTCCTGACGTCACGTTGTATTCTTCCCCCAGTCCTGTAGGGGTGCTGTGTCTGTCTTTTGCCCTTTTGTTTCCCATGCAGGTGAAGCTACTGTTTGGTGGAGCCAGATTACCCTGCCCTTTACAAATGACCCTGGACCCCACAGCTCTGGCCCTCTTTGCTCCCAACAGAGATCCTGTGTGGTTTGTTTTGGTCCTTGTACATTTATGTTTGTAATCATTCATCAATTGTAAAGTGTTGTAAATAGTATTTTGTTTGTGACACAGTCCAAGTTTCTGGTAGAGGAGGGCGGCTCTTTTGTTTTCACCTTTTCTCCCGTTTTTGGTTGAGGGAGTTTAGGTTAGTTTAATGTGTTTTATTTCTTGAATTTATTTTGGATTAGGGAATTTAGTTTTGACTTTGAAGAAGATTTTCTGTTTGTTGTTTTAGCTGAGCCCTCCTCTAACTGTCTTTGAGTTATTTGAAAATGAATATTTGGACTTTAGTTCTGGATTGGCGTTTGTGCTTGGGAGTTGGGAAGGGGCAAAGAGAGCATATTATGTGGGTCTTGGTTAACCACTAGGCCAGGACGTAAAAATGTATTTATTTATTTTCGTTCCTTAAATGTACCAGAATGCACTCTCTTGGCTGTGTTGTTATGCATGTTTTGTTTGTATCGCCTCTCTCTCTCTCTCTCTCTCTCTCTCTCTCTCTCTCTCTCTCTCTCTCTCTCTCTCTCTCTCTCTCTCTCTCTCTCTCTCTCTCTCTCTCTCTCTCTCTCTCTCTCTCTCTCTCTCTCTCTCTCTCTCTCTCTCTCTCTCTCTCTCTCTCTCTCTCTCTCTCTCTCTCTCTCTCTCTCTACTTGAAATTATACATGTAATATTTGTTCAATGTTTAAAAGTTCCATAAATGTTGCAAAGTTGTATAAATAAACTAAAAATAAATAAATAAATAAATAAATAAATACTGGACAATTATTTTACGTTTAAGCTCAAAAAAGTTTCCTGTTTTTTTGTTTTGTTTTTGTTTCTTTTCCTTCTGTGTTTGTGTTTTGTTTTACTCTGTTTTTTTTAATCAAAGTAGGTGTGAAGGGATAATGGCTTATTATAGCTCATTCATAGAAGCCATTTAGATTAGATTCAAATTGTTGCTCTCAGGATACACTGTATAAAGACAACTGCCTACTGCCTTCAACAGCAACACTTGAAAATATTGTACATGTTACATATTATTATGTGTGTATGAAAATCCAATAAAGGGTTTATAAATTTAAAAAAATAGTGTCTTTCCAGTAAAACATACAGTCGGCATATATCGGTGAAGGTTTGTCAGCTACGTCAGAGCTAAATATCTGTAACCACGAACCACCAAATTAAACACCAATCTGAGGACGCTGATAGAGGATGGAATGTAAAGCAGGAGTCATTTGTATGGAGATGGAGTGTGGAGTGGGCGAATGATCCGACAGCTGCTGGCGTCGCTCTGCGTTTCAGATCCGCGCCGTCCTTTCACTTTATTAAAACCACCAGCTGCCCTGGTTTTCACACAAGCAGCTGTTTATGGCTCTTTAAATTTCATGCCCACTGCTGAAACCACCTAGATCGTCTTCTATTTGTCTTTTCTGCGGAAACTGAAATTAAATTTGACAAATATGCGCAGGAATAGAAACACGCGCAAGGACAATATCGAACTAATCTAGCGTGAATTATAACCGAGCAATTTGCATGTTAATAGCATGAAATTACCACGTGGGCTCATTTACATTTACATTACAATGTGGGCATTTGTCCAGGAGGAATCAACAGGATCGTTTTTTTTTACACGCCAGTAATCAGCTGTACGGGAGGTCAGAGGTCACGCCGACGTCTCAGACTCCCATGATGCAACGCAGCCGTTCTCCAGTGGCGTTAAACGTCTGTGAGCGAATGTTGTATGAATAAAACATGACTGAGACTCGATGTGAGGAAATGCATTTACGCTGACTTAATAAACCTCCGGAACCTTCTGGAAAGAGCTGGTGGACTTTTACTCTGTCCACACATCAAACTAACCGGAACCCTCTGGTATAAAAGACGTTCTTCCTAATCAACAAAAGTGTGTAATCTCACAATCTTAACCACTGTCCACAGACATCTGAGGTTTCATAGTCCATACATTTTAGAGCTGCAACCGATTAATCGATTAGGTGCTTGAAGCTGATCCAAAAATTCCCGATTCGATTAATTGACTCGAATTGATTGAAGGGAGATACTCTATTGCAGTTTTCCTGAATTGAAGCTTCTTTGTGCGTCACAATAAGCGTCTGTGTGAAACACAACAGTGGAACCAATGTTTAACAGCAGAGAAATGACGGAAACAAAGCTTTGATTCAGGAGAATTGTGGCTGAATAATTTTTTTGGATCCCTTGGAGTCGATTAATCGGTTGCAGCTCTAATACATTTATCATCCTACATCATCCTACACTGACTGACACCAAGTACATGCACACACAGTCCCGTGGACGTGTCTGTAGATACAAGTACACCCGACTCCCGGACTTTTATCTCCATCCTTCATTCACCAGACTGACAGCTGCAATCAGGGTTGTTCTGTTTGTTCCCTTTGGTTATTGTTTCTTTTAACAAGTCCGTTTTTTCCCTTCAACACGTGCATTTCAGTTCTATCCATTCACATCCCTAGACAGGAGACTGTGGTCAGTGACAGGAGAAGCAGTGCAAGTGGAATGCCAGATTCAGACGTACCCATATCAGATGCGGGACGGCGCTAACGGATGATAGACAGGAGGCTCAGCCAATTATTTTATTCGGACTGAATAAAATGATTGGCCAGACTTTTATCAGAAATCTATGAGAATTAAACAATGTTAGTTTCAAAACCTTTTACATTTTAGTTTGACACACATTTATTAGGAGCATTTTAAGATGACAAAAGAAAAGTGTGAAAATGCCACATCTTACAGTATAGCTTTAAGGACAGCCTCCACATAAAGACTTTTAAACAGATGTTGCAGGTGGTGAAACTAGAACAAAAAGTCAAACTAACCCAGTCAGAGTCTGGAATTCTGTTGTGACGAACCTCATCTACTCCTTTTCTCACATTCACATCTGGACGTTCACAAACCACCAATGTTTATCAGGAAATTTCAGAACCATGTAGAGTAAAGGTGTCAGACATACGGCCCATGGGCAAAACTGGGCCGCTAAGAGATCCAATCCGGCCCGTGGGTGAATGCGAAAGTTACACTGACAATAAAAACAATCAAGGAAGTCGAAGTCATTTCAGCTCCAGTTCTACATACAGACCAGTTCAATCTCATGTGGGTCAGACCAGTTCAATGCGATCATAATAACTCCAAATTTTTCTCTTGGTTTTAGTAAAACTCTGTCAAATTATCTGAAAATGTTCTTATCCCATCACTGAACTAACCTCCAAATGTGACACCTAAAGGGTTGGTGAACCCTGTTGTTCAGACACATGTAAATGCCATCAATCATCAGGAAAATCAGTCACTCATTCACTGCCATAATCGCCTCGTTACACTCGAGTGGGTGTTCGACGACTCCTGTAAACGTGATGTGGTGAAACTGGGATAATGTGGTCATTAAGATGGAGCAGGGGTTTGTGGGTAATCAGGCATGTGTTGGAGTATTCAGCGCTGGTTTTTGTTTCAGACCCGTGAAGCGGACGGTCAGTCGGTCTGATTACACTTCACCAATCAGGACGGACGTCTGTGGACAGGGAGTGTGTTGGACGTTCATCTGGTTCTAATTTCACCGACATCTTTGGTTCATCATCCACGAGGCAACGGAAGAGGCAGCAGGAAAGGCTTAATCCAGAACAGTTTAACATTAGACAGTAGCCGGTGATGATGACAGAAGATCATTATTAACTCTGACTGCCTTTCTTCAAAACAACTCAAACTTTATTAACCGTCTGGCATACGGGTGAGCATATTACACACACTTTACACTTCATGTTATAAAAGGTCAGATTATTTTTCACACTTTGTTTTAGGTCAGAATTCAAAAGTTAACGCACTTGTAAACACACTTCTTTCTATATGTTCATTAAAAATTGCTCACGTCACATCAGAATATTAACCCTTCCAGTATCAGGGTTCAGTTTATGTAACGTTACAAGAATAAATAAACACACAACAATCAGCTTTAACCTTCTGGTATACAGGTGAGCATATTACGCACACTTGGCGCTTCATGTTATAAAAGGTCAGATTTTTTTCACAATTTGTTTTAGGTCAGGGTTCAAAAGTTGTTAATTTTTGCATTTTTTTAAAAACTCTGATCCATCCACTAAAATCATCCCACTGTAAAGAGTTAAATTCCTACACTAACACCCTGCTGCCAAGTGAGTACAAAATGCACACTGACACATTTAGCATTTAACATTTAACCTAGCATAAAAAAATAACGTACGTATATTAATCAGTGTTGCCGTTAATCATGGACATATCACAGGATGAAAAAATTTAAAAAAAATAACTAATGCAGTTTTTATGTAGAATATTGGAAAAAATAACCCACATTTTTTGATGCAAAAAAATGTTGTTTACATTACAAACATGGTATTTAAAGGGTTAAAGCTATTGAGTATTTGGTATTTTTATATCCCAAAATCGATCATATATTAGCATTTAACAATTAACTGCAGGCTGCAAAAATCAAAAAATAATTACTGCAATCTTTATGTAGTATATTGGGGGAAAAAACAAAACAACAAAAACATTTTTTTGTGTGTTTTTTGTTTCAAAAAATATGGTTTGCTTATATGACTTTTGTCCGTATAGTGGATTTTGGTGCATCGCTATAAATAACACAAAAATCCAAATGCAACACAACTCACCTTGCTAAAACTGCAGCCCAACTGAACCATCTCTAAAAAGCTCTAATTCATCACATTAAAGCGCTAAAGCCATAGTTGTAAATTCAGCAGCTTTACTGCACACGGAGCAAAACATTTAGACGACTTCACAGAAAACACACTATTGGAAATAATGACGGTCCCGCTGTGACGTGGTGTTAAATGTGTTTCTGCCTCTGCCTTTGTGCATCCAGGTGTCACACTGGAGTTCTTTCTGTCTTCGTTTCCATGAACATTTAGTCTCCTCATAAGTCACAGTTCTCGTGTCTTGGTTCAATTATAAATGACTTTAGAGATCCTTATATGTCGCTGATGCAGATAATACAATTAGAAGTTGATTTAATTATTGAACTACTTGAATTAAACAAAATGATCTGCGTTGAAGGGCTGTTGTATAGACTGTCTGCAGGAAAATATCAGGTGGTGGAATTATTTCCACCTATTGCTGCTTATTGTGTGTCTGCAGTGATGATGAGGAGACAGAAATATTATTTTTGGGCCTCGTTTCCCAGCCCTGGTTGTCAGCAAAGCGTCCAAAAGATGAAGGAAAATCCAAACACAAAGTGTCTCTAAACTGCCAAACATCCCCAGAGTCAGAGCGGTTACGCGGAGCTTTTCTAATTACAGCGATTCTACGACAAAAGTCTGTTGTTATCTGAGGAGAACGAGAAGGAAAGAAGAAAGCGTGGATCTCCCACTGTGAGAAAACACAGCCCTAATGGACACCAAGCCCACCGCTACCCATCTGACAACACACGTTAAGAAAACCTTCCTGCTGCTACTACTGTATGACTGTGTGTTTTACAGAGATGACGTCCAGGCCACTGTAGAAACAAAACACACAGAAAAAGAACAGGACCAGTGTCCCTGTATGTCAGCGTCTGTTCTGTGTGAATGAATACCAGTTGAAAGTGTGAGGTTGTCTGGTTCTGTTCTATGTTCCAGTCCTGTGGTCTGGATTAGGGATGTAAACAATTAATCGACTACCAATTAACTGTCAATAAGAATTTGCATCTCTGCTGAAATCTGACTCCATCATGTCAGTGATGCAAAGTCAGAAATGCCCATTTCTTCTAAACTGCCCCTCTTCAAATCCATTTATTTTATTGAATTTCTCTGTTGAATTTCTTTAGTTCTACTCCATAAATGTCATTGTTCTGTATCCAATAGTTCAATAAATCAGTCATTAAGAAATATGACATGCTTTTTTCATGAAGTATATAAACAATGTTCAGCTTTTATTCTTATAGACCCTATTGAAAGACAAATTCAGGTTCTCAGGAAAATCTACGCTTATCAATTAATCATTAATCAATTGAATAAGGTCGACCAACTAATGATTAACGGATTAATCAATAATTTGCATCCCTAGTCTGGATGCAGATCAATCTTACAATAGAAGTGGGCGGGACTTTCACTGGAGGAGAACTTAACTCATCCAATCAAAGTCCATATATGACTTCTATCAGTGATCAATAGGAACTAGACTGATATCTGGAACCATTCACATGTTAAAAACCATCGACATACGGACCAGCAGAAAGAAAGACTTATTTGTAATATTTCCAAAAAATTTTCAAAAATTCAAAAATCTAAATTACCCAAAATAGTGAACAAACTTTCAAATCTTGACATTGTTGACCTTGAATTTGACCCTTCAAGGTCACTCAAGGTCAAAAGTCATGGACCCAAATGAAAGTCCATATATGACTTCCTATCATCATCAATACGAACTATGTTGATGTCTGTAACCATTGCCATGTTATAAACCATCAAATGAAGGACTATTGTAAGTAAAGGCAAATTCTATATTATAAAAGGGAAGCGGACTGTGTGTGTGTCTCAGGCATCACACTAAATCCGTACACGGCTGACTGCTGCAGTTTGTCACACTTATCTATTTTTGGTCAAGGAACAGACTAGTGAAAACGGTAAGTTGATAGGACCAATATTTTGGGAGATATTAGTAATTTTGAATACAGTAGCCTTACAATCACGTCACTATGCCCAGAATCATAGAATCATCATTGAAGTGGGTTACCTAGCAACAGATAAACAATAGGGCCACGTTGCCATGGTGTCAAATTTCCTGTGCAGAAAGAGACATGCCACCTGAGAGGTTATTCAACTGAAACTGACAGAGGAATTTCCCAAGAAAATAAAGGAATGAACTGGATCAGAGGAGCTAGAAAACGCGCTAGTCTTTAATATTTTAAAAAAAAAAAAAATCTAATTTTTTCAAAACTGAACAAACTTTGTAGATATTGTCCCAAGGAAGACATATAAAATTTGACATGAGTCAAATCCATAGTTTTATCAGAGAAGATGTTTAAAGACATTGTAAATGAAGACGACGCCGATGACGACAAAAATAAAAGAATAAACGGAGGATGAAAGGACGACAGCCGAGGTGGGAAACGGCTCCTGGAGGTGAAGCAACACCTCGGATGTCTTCAAAAAGAATCTGCACCGACGCCATCATCCTCGTTTAACCACAGCTCCGTGTACTCAAGGACATACATGCTTTTACGCACACGCCTTCACTTTCACATTTCATTAGAGTTGCGTTCCCACCTGGGACCTTCAATACGCTTTTCCATCTCCCTCTCCGTACTTTCTAGGTCACGATTAGTCGACTCCAGCCTCGCCTTCCGTCGACGCATCACAGAGCCTTTGTGTTGTGGCTTATGTAAGAATGTGTAACCACTGTGGTAAACCTGATTAAAGGGAGATGACTCTATCTGGCCAGAACCAAAGGCCTGAAACGCCACAAACCAGCCCTTCATTTGGACGTAAACACAGCTGAGAGGGCACCAGGGCAAACCAGGCTTTAATTACAAACTGCACATTTTATGTTTATCCTGACTTTGAACTTGTCATCTAACACAGACCTGCAGGCCTAGATCTAACTGTAGAGGGTTCCTGTTCATGTTTAGTCACTCATATAATACATATTAGATTAGAATGGAATGTTAATACTTAATCCTTAGGTCCTTCTTGAGCATTTTTGTAAATTTTTCTCTCTTTTTTTATTTGGTGAGCATCTGGGCTGTCCTGCAGCTTTTGGCATGAAATTTGGCAATGACTTTTGTTTTTAGTTACATTCATGGGAAAATGTACATGCACAAAGAAAACTACTATAAAATCACACATCAGTTTTTTTATGTATGTGTGTGTATATATATATATATATATATATATATATATATATATATATATATATATATATATTTAACACTTCCAGCCCTGCTCAAAACTACCAAACATTCAACAATTTTCAGGATTTTAACCCTTTAAATGCCAGTGTAATTATATGAATTGTGAATGATTTATTAAAAAAAAAAAAAACACACGCAAAAAAAAAAAAAAAAAACCCACACAAAAAACTAAATAATTCCCATATAATACATAGTAGAGGGATGGAAAATTGGTTGTGATTAGAGCCTTGGACGTGTCACAGACATATTGCATTAGTATTTTTCTGTTATGTCACATAATCTCTCTTGGTTACCCTCATGGACAAAAATGTACATTCACAAAAAAACTGCTATGAAATCATACATTTTTACATATATATATATATATATATATATATATATATATATATATATATATATATATCTGTAGTCTTTTTTTTTTTTTTTAATAAATCTCTTAAACAACTTCAGCCCTGCTAAAAACTACCAAATATTCAACAAATTTCAGGATTGTAACCCTTTAAATGCCAGGTTAATTATTTAAATTGTCAATGATTTTTTTACCCAAAAAATTTCTTAATTTCTATATAATAAATAGTCTGAGTTCATCTGGGTTAATTGGTTAATCTAAATTGCCCATAGGTGTGAATGTGAGAGTGATAGTTTGTCTCTATATGTTCAGCCCTGTGATGAACTGGAGACTCGTCCAGGGTGAACTCCGCCTTCACCCATAAGTAGCTGGAATAGGCTCCAGCGACCCCCGTGACCCTAGTGAGGATAAAGCGGGTTCAGAAAATGAATGAATGAATGAATGATAAATAGTAGGATGGGACATTGGTTGTGATTAGAGCCCTGGATGTGTCATAGATCAGCAATAAAATTACTTTGGCATTAGTATTTTTTCTGTAGTGTTATATACTCCCTCTGATTCTGTTGGTTCTGTAAATTGACTTGAGTCTGGTTTGGACCAGCTCTGTATGTAAAGTGTCATGAGATAACATTTGTTTTGTTTTCTTTTTGTTGTTTGGCGCTACATAAATAAAATTCTGTTGATTTGATTGATATCCTCATGGACAAAAATGGCCCATTCACTTCCATTATAACCACTTTTTTTTCATCTCACTGCTATTCCTCTATATATCTGTACATTATCTAATATCAACAATTCATTTAGAAGAAAACTCATGATATTTGACATTTTTACTGCATTCCACCAGTTTCAACCACTTTCCCACTGTAGGCTGATTAGTTTTAGTTAGACATGTTATACGTGGTTATAAAGCTTAGATTTGTATTTGAGTTTAGATTGTACAACTGAGTCTCTTGGTTTATTTTACAATATTCCTGAGCAACAAAACACAATTAGTGAAAGAATCCCCTGGATAGCAGTTTAAGCTAATGGGACTGGTGTATTTTACACACAAACTAGTTATCACCTTCCGAATGAGGTGTCATTAAGTAATTTTGGCCTTGTGGTTCTTCAGTTATTAGATTTGGAACTTGAGAAAATGGGTGAAAATGAACACAAATGAAGTGGGAAGTAAGAGGACAAGAGAGAAAAAAGGGTGAGAAAAAATCTGACAGTAAGGTTAAATGACTGAATATGATGCTTGGCCACTTATTTTCAGATATGACTCATTTCTCCACAGGCCAAATATAGATTCTTATTTAAAGAAATATTACTAAGTGTAATTATCTGGCAGCGGCAGATAATCGATCCTGTTGACAGTCCATCTCTTCACTGATCAGGTTATTTTTTGCAGTGTACATCCTGTCCTCCCACTCTACAGTAGCGTTTAACTAAAGTATTCATCACTAAAATCACACTCTTATTCTCAGTTGAGGTGACGTCCACCCTTTCACTGCACCCTCAAGGTCAAACCAAACACCAGTAGATATTACAGACACTTAGAAAAGGATGTGTCGCCTCCAATTCAGCGGCTCAGACTGAGATCCTGTTCAACGCCAGCATGTTGACGCAACAACACGTGTTTATGCAACATATGTCAGACTGGTAGAAGTGCATTAAGACACAAACAAAAGGATAAAATGTATGTTCAGTGTATGTGAAAGCTTGAGTGCTCTTCATTTCACCAAATTGTGATTTAGGTCTGACAGGAAACAAGAATGAAACCACTATAAATAACAATTAAATCTTCATATTTAGATGCAGCTTTGGACTGAGAGGAGAGAACTGCAGAAAGGAAGGAGAATCTGTGTGTCATTCGATCTTTTCATATTCAATTGAGAATCCACAATTGGAAAATGAAAAAATGACTTGTTATTCCATTATTCATGTACAAATCAAAAAATCAAAAAACGAGTTATTTTTCATTCTTTCGATTGTACACACAAATTCAAAATTGGAAATAAACAAATGGACCAAATGTGGGGTTTCATGTTGACATTTTTGATATCCAATTTGGTTTGACCCAGAAATTACTGACTTGTTGGTGTGTTGTTCTGGACAGTCGTAGGTTTGCTAGTATTCCGTCAAATGCATTCTGCAATAATGGCGAATTTGGTGTTATTCAGAGGCAACAAGCGCGTTACTGTGAAGGAGGACGACATGGCAACTGAAAAAATGGTCCGGATCTTCCAGGTATTGTTGTTTTGTCTAATACAATGGGTTCATGAGAGGCAATCTAAGGAGAAGACACTAAAACTAACACACCAACAAGTCAGGAACTAACGGGTCAAACCAAATCAGATATCAGAAATGTCAACATGAAACCCCACATTTGGTCCATTTGATTATTTCCAATTTTTAATTCGTGCATACAATCGAAAGAATAAAAACACCTCATCTTTTGATTTGTACATGAATAATGAAATAACCAGATGTAACGATCACATACAGAGTCACTTTATCTATCAAGAGCATTGTCGGGCCGTACATTTGGTACCTGGGCCTTCAGTGGGGACTTACTCCATTTTAACACCTCTTAATACCACCATTATATCACAATTACAGAAACCATCAATAATATACAAAAAACCCTGCAAAATAACAAGGGATTATCGAGAGAGAGAGAGAGAGAGACATTAGTGGAAACTAACGGCGATTGGTAATTAGAAGCAACGGTGTGGATTCTTAATATTTTCTCGCAAAATGTCCCCCAAACTTACCAGCTATGAACCTAAGTTTAGTTTAGCTTAGTATAGTTTATTTCAGACACAAAAATAATACAAAACAAAGGGAAAAAATAAATAAATAAAACAAAAAAAAAAATTTGAATAGTAGAAAAAAGAACAACTGTTGTGCCTGAAAGTAAGTCTTTGTAAAATGCTGTAAAAGTTTATAAATACGTGAAAATGAAAGCAGTTTTTTGACAAATACCAATAAAACCAATAATCCCTAACAATGGATTGATTATTTTGTAGATATAGTTCTGATGCAGAGGTCAGTGGGCCGGATGCATGCAGCCAGTCCAAAAACCCTTAGTCTGTGGGATGGTGTTTACATTAAGGTTAAAGAAAGAGTGCAACATAATTATCTATGACTATCCTGATCACCTATCTGTTTAGATCTGTGAATTATATTCATTTTCATCTATATACATGTATTTGTTTTTATTAGTGGTTTTCGTACTTTGAGATCCAGTTTGAATTGATATGGGGGTCGCCATTGGTTCTGGAGGGGCGGGGGGTTATACTATGTGTGTCACAAAATCTTGTATCATAAAATGTGCATTTCTTTCTTTTTTTGTATTGTACTTTTGGAGATGCACAATGAAAATAAATTTAAAAAAAAACAAAAAAAACAATGACCCCTGAAGCAAAGCCATGGCACCTTAGAAACAGTGAAAACCCCATAAACAAATACCTGAATGTTAGTAGAAAGTTTAGTGGATGACAGCTGTGGTATATTTTTACCTATGAAGCGATCCTAGATAAACTCCCTCCTGTGCCTGGGTTTCAGTATTTACCAGCTCTGCTCCTTTCCCTTTTTCATTTATCCCAGGTTTGACAGATCTGGGGAAACCTGCACGTTCTCTCGATGCATCGCATGCAGCATCATTTTCAAAAATATCTAAAATTAGACCCATTTCTCTCCACTGACGAACTGAGGAGCATCATTAGGCAGGTGGTTGTTTTTCTAGAGGGGCCGTTGTGTTTAAATGCTTGTTGTTTTACTGTTTCGTTGTGGGTTTTGGTGCATTATGTTGTATGTTATGAGTTTGTTCAGCTGCTCCCCCAGTCGGGACTTCCTGGATGAATTAAAGTAAAATAAAAACACGTAAATAAATGGAGCTCTGTTTGTTTTTCCAGAAGCCTCTACGGAGTTCTTCTTGTCTGTCTGCAGGTTCTGCCAACAAAACCTCTGCATGGACTTCAGCGCCGTGGACAGATCGGCCCGAAGCCAAGAAAGAATTAATTTGATGGTGATGTGGATCTGGGCCGTCTGCCATCATCAGATAATTACAGCTTTGTTAGCCATAACTGACACTAACAGACTTAGACGACCGGGGCCTTTGTGCTGTCAAGAAGACGACAAAGACGATGCATTTGGGCGTGAAGCTTCGCTGTTGAAGGTTCTGGCAAAAGGTTTGATTTCTGCAGAAGACCAGTCATCAGACCAGGTCTGGCCTTTGTTTTTACATCGTTCTTTGTCCGTATTAGCCGATCGTGGTCATGAGAGGCCAGATAACCTTTGGATGTGCACTAATGAGCAGAGGACGGAGTATCTGTCACACTGACAGTTCCATTACTTGATATCGATGCTGCTGAAGCATCGCAGTTAACTTAACATTTTTCATAAAGATTAGAGAAAACGTTAAGTTAAAGCTGTCATGTCAGTAGATATTTCATACCTGCTGTAGATTAATCTGTTCTTAATCCCACCTACAAGGCTGTTATTGACCACTGATGAGCAAAGCAGCGTTTTAGATCATTAACCAATTAGAAATGAGTTTGTGAATACACATCTTTAATGGTTAATTCTAGCTCATTAGGTGCTAAAACCGGCCCTCCAAAGGGTTATCCGGACCACGGGAGGAATTTACAAAGGGAAACAAGTGTTCAGAGAACGCAAACCTCCGCCAAGCACCCCGAATGGTGTGCATGTGTGGATCGACTATTTCTTTTTAAATTCAACAGTTTCACGGTTGTTCCATACAGCAGAAAAAGTTGAAGCTTGGTACCAGTCATGTGTATGTCAAATTATATTGAATTCCAATCAATATTTGTTGAGTTACAATGAAAAATGTGTCATAAATGGGATTTTCAATGTTAAATGTAAATGTCCACAGAGTCCACATTCCACAGTGGATGTGGACAGTTTTGTGCCAGATACAAGATATTGTTCTAAGCTACAGGTGGATCAAATTGGAGGCTAATCGGAGTCATTTTGAATTTTTTATGATTTTATGATTCAAAAATTGCTCAATGATGACAGATAGGAAAATTGTAGATTTTGTGACCTTGCTGTGACCTTGAACTTTGGCCTACTTGACCCAAAATTTAATGGGTTGGTCCCAGGGCCTAGGCCTATCTGTGGGTACGATTTGGTAAAAATGGTTGTAATCGTTTTCCCGTAAAGTTGCTAACAAACACACAAACAAACACACACACACACAAAGCAAAGTGATCACAATACCTCCTGGCGGAGGTAAAAATGACAGACAAGGCACTGACAGTCAAGGGAGTTGTACTAATAATAAAGTTAAATGCTGTATTTGTCAGTTCCAGATGCTTCTTACTAAATGTTTTGTGTATTTGTAGATCCACTGTGATCTGTAAGTTGTAACGCACATGTGTAAATGATATTGATATAATGATATTGTGTACATCACACCACAGGTCCATCTTCAACCCTATTTCTGAGGAATGACACCAGAAAGGTGGTTTGGAGCGCTGGCCCTTTAAATGCACATGAGCCACTTCAGGCCCCGCCCCCTCCAGGTTGTTGGCTGTGCTGCTCTGTCCCGTTCAACCGACAACTGAACATTTGAGGTAATGGGCTCCAAGTCTGGACATATTTTCAGTCTGGACTACAACCGCTGCTGCTGACAAACAATTATGGAGAAATACTGGAGAAATGTTCATCTGAAGTCTGGACCTGATATGAGCAAATGTGAAGACGGAACTAGTTATATACGCAACTAATTAAGCAGGAATTCAAACAGGTTGTAGAAATCCACTGGATTTTTGCTCAAATGAATCTAAAGATAGTTTTGCAGCAGCTGGAGGGTTCAAATTCAACCTGTATGAACTATTAGGGTCCAAATACACAAAGAAATGAACCACAGACTAAGAAAAGTGGGTTTAGACAAATATGAACCCTTTAACTATAAACTAATTGATTGATAACTGCAGTTCTATTTCATTTTTTCCTCATTAATCTACTTCCATCCATCAAAATGACATCGTCAGTAACTGGGCTATGAAACCATTTTGTTTTATTGTTTTTTTTTTAATTGTATCTTTATTTGGAGTTAACAGATACATTCGCCAGCAGATCGACATCGGTAAAAAAAAAAAAAAAAAAAAAAAAGAGGAGACAAATGTCATTCCAGTTTTTGTTGAGTCCAGGAGATGCACTTCACCTGCCCATAGGCAAAAGAGTCCCAAAATTAAAAAGCCTTGAATTGTGGAACAAAGTCTGTTCGTCCTTGTAGTGACCATTCTCCTTCAATAATTTAAATTTAACAGCAGTTGCACTCAGGTAACCACAATGGATATATATTATCCTCCAAAGGGTTATCTGGTTTGTCCAGAATAAACACTGCCAGATGGGGCTCATATACTCACTTAAAGAACGTTCTGATAAAACTTAAAGACCGAATGAAACAGGTTTTTAAACCACCCGATTCCAACTCAAACTGAGCTGAAAAATGGTTTTACCAAGGTTTTCACACTAAAAAGTGACTGTGTGAAGATCATATATTGGGTTATTTTTCACTGTTTTTCAGAGTTTTGTGGGTCTGACAAACACTGCCCCCTTCTGTCAACAGCTGTAGATAATGTTTGTAGCTTAACCTGACAAACTGCACTTTTAAGTCATGGTTTTCTCCACCTCTGGTCCAACTAAATCCGTCCTTCTCTTGTCATTGTGTTTCCTTTTTACCCACATTGTTGGAAAACCAGATTTCTGTTAGAGCCCTTGAATGTTGCATCTTTTATCTGATTTAACTGTTAGTGACTCTATCATTTGGACAAACCCCTCTCAATCAGACCCAAGTCTGAATAACAGCTTTGAGTTTGATTAAATACAATAATCCTCCAAAATCACCATATACTGAATCTCTGTATTAGACTGCAGTAATTATTGGTTAGAATAACCCTTTGTTCATCCACTCAAGAGACGTTCAGGTGTCCTGTGTTCTCACAATAAAGACAAATACACAAGACAGTCGAGAATACAGACAAATCAAACCACTGATAACCACAGATGGGTAATATTTGCCTTCTCAAATAAAAAAATACACCAAAAATACAAACTGCATCTACAACCACCTAGATTTTATTACAGTTTTATGATAATTATTGTGTTACCTTAGATGCAGAGTATGTCTGGTCCATTACACCAATCTTAGATGTCATTGGAGCAGGTGAAATCGGCCGATTATCAGCTTTTATCGGATCGAAACCGTCACTTTGAAAAGTCTAGTATTGGTCGACCACTACGACATGTTACATACAATAAACACAAAATAAAGAAGAAATATATGGGATTAAAACGCAGCTGTGTAACATGTTTCAAACACTATATGAACAAAAGTACCAGGACAAACTGAATTCAGGTGTTTCATTGTTAACAGGGAGAGGCTGCACAACAATAATGGCAAATATCGGAATATAATTTAATACTGCAATAAGTGGTTCCTATTCCGTCTTAAGGGTTAATCAACACTTACAAATACTTCAGTTTGTTTTTACATTGAATTTACTGCACGATTAGAATTATCTTAAATGTTCTACATCTAGATTTCAATCATTTTAAACCACGACGTCTGGTTTCTTCATAACTCAGGGAGAAAAATGAGCCTTTAAACTGATACTGATTTTATATTTACGGTGGTAGCTCTTGACAATAACTGACATGGATATTTTTATCGTGATAATACAAGCTGGAGGTGGAATGTGACTCCATATTTATGTGCATGTAGTGTCAATGTGGAAGATCAGAGCTCAGGCCATGTTTCATATCCGAGCTGTGTAGAATTCACTGTAAAGAGATCAGATTCAGTTTTCATTTTAGTTCAACATTCTCTAGACGTCTGCGAACTCTCTTGGATAACTTGCTCTATTCTTATTTTCTTATGCTGTTTAATTCATATTGTTGCACTGACTGGGACGCACTCCTAATTTCACAGCACACACGATGACAGTAAAGGCTATTCTATTGTATTCTAACAAACATATTCAAATTCTTACTTAATTAACTCAGAGAAACAGACAATTTCTCCATAATGACTGATAAAAGAAGTTAAATTTTGCCGCTTGTCAACCAATCTCATTGTTAGTGAGAGAAAAAAGTCAGTTACAGACGAGGTTTTCACACCCAAAGGGGATAAAGACTCATTGAATGCAGGTGATTATAGACAAAGAGCAGCTTTAGGGATAAAAAGGCAAAGGTGCAATTTGTGCGAAAACTGAGAAGTGTGTGATTGTGTCGTCTGCATGTGTGAGAACAGCAGCTGTATCAGACAGAGGAAAAGGAGGGAACGGCGTACCGGAGTGGCTGAACTGCAGCCTGGGCTGAGATGCTCTCCACGCTCCTGTTAAGGTGGTCCCGAAGTGGGCCAGGATCAGGACCGCCGTCGGGAACCGGCACATCCTCGTGGTCCGAGTGTGTGTGTGTGTGTAAGTCCCAAAAATCTGCAGGAATCAGGGGTGGAAAACAGGTGTGTGATGCTCAGTCCCACAGATGGAAACACACTCTTAAAAAAGTCCAAAACAGTCTGAGTCCAGTTTCAGTGGAAGATGCTGAGTCTGAAGGGTCCGGGTCCACGTCAACACACACATACACACACACACACACAGCGTTAACCTGGGTGTGTGTGTGGGCTTCGGAGGAAACGTATTCCAAGAAAAGTGGCCTCCGTCGGCTGCCTCCTCGCCGCTTGACAGCTTTCTTCTGTTCTGTCTCTCGTCCCAGCTCCTCTCTGCATGTGACTGCTCTCTCTCTCTCTCTTTCTCTCTCTCTCCTCTTACTCACTCAGAGGAGGAGGAGGAGGAGGAGGAGGAGGCGGCGGCCAGATCCTAAACTACCGCGGCCACACACATATAAACACACACACACGCCTGTTCGCTGCGCTGGGAAAACCTAGTTAAAGTGGAAATGAGGGAGCGGGCTTTCATCTCTATTTCCATCTCTCACCGCACGTTATTTTCATTTTGCATCTTTATTCTCCTGCTTTTCCGTCGCCCTTTATTGAAATTTATTCATAACCGACCGTTACAAGTAGCCAACAATACGACTGAACGCATAGTAAAAATGTAGATCAGGTACAGTAGCACGGACTGGGAGTGAGATAACAGCAGTTATGTAAGACCAGAAACAACAAACAAACAAACAAAGAAAACCTAATGTTAGTGGGATAACTGTGAACATAACAAACAGATGCATCTCTACGGGATTGAAGCTGTCTAAGTTATTTTAAGAGGGTTTTTTTTTTTTTTTTTGAGAAAGAAACAAAGATCTGTCAGGTTTAAATGAAAATACGTGGATTTCTTTAACACATTCGTATCGGAAGAGAATGATTTAATGTGTAGTTCTTGTGTTTAGTTTGTGTAACTGCAGTATTTTAAAGGCTCAGAGTAAATATGTTAAAATTATAGACAGAACTAAGACATCCATTGGTTTCTGAGTTGCATTCTAAAGCCAGTATTTTGATATTTTTCAGATGCAATGGTGGCTTTACGAACCTGGAAGTGACCATATTTGGACAAAAGGGGTGGGGCTAATGGCTATCTATACGTATATCATAATAAGTAGCCAACAATACGACTGAACTCATAGTAAAAATGTAGATCAGGTACAGTAACAGACTGGAAGTGAGATAACAGTGGTTATGTAAGACCAGAAACAAACAAACAAGTAAACAAAGAAAAGCTAACGTTAGTGGGATAACTGCTACAATAACAAACAGATGCATCTCCACGGGATTGAAGCTGTTAAAATAAATTCAAAAGGTTGGGGTTTTTTTTAAGATAGAAACAAAGATCTGTCAGGTTTAAATGAAAATACATGGATTTCTTTAACTCATTCGTATCGAAAAAGAATGACTTATTGTGTCATTTTTGTGTTTGGTTTGTGTAACTGCAGTATTTTAAAGACTCGGAGTAAATGTGTTAAAATTATAGACAGAACTGAGACATCCATTGGTTTCTGAGTCGTATTTAAAGCCAGTTTGATAGTTCCAGCATCAGGTGTTCTGGTTGGACAGGACACCGGCTGGCCTCTGTGCCATGAACCATGACTGAAGAACCACAGCAGGTGACTGTAGGTCTACTCTGTGTAGTGGTATCAGTATGAAGAAAGTTAAAAAAAAAAAAAAAAAAAAAAAACAGGCGTGTTTACGCATCTAAAATAATGATTGTTTTGGTATGCAATACGTCTGAAAAATGTAAATGTTATAAATTTTAGGTGTTCCTGCTCCCACTCTGCATGCGTCTTTTTAAGGGTCAAACCCATCAATCTCAACCAGTTTCTCATACCGTTCTTTTTCAGCAGGGTTCAGAGTTTGAAAATAGTGTACCATATATAAACGACAAACTGTCACTAATAACCCGTTTAAAATATCTTATCAGTGATAAAGCAGTCTGTCACTCTGTTGACTCCACTCTTGCCTTCCAACATGGCGGCGTATCTGTTTACTTCCAGTATTAATGACGTAGGTGGCATTGGTCTAGTGGAAACACATAGTAAGTTACATATGGGCTTTCATTTGGCGCCATGACCTTTGACCTTGACTGACCTTGGAAGGTCAAACGAATGTAAATTACTGTCTTTAAATATGCCGTTGGACTACAGGACTCCTGGTCCTGTTTTTGTATATTGAGCAAAAATAGAACCACACTATGTACAGTGTTTGTGTAACTCGTGACGCGTGGCCCAAAATGAGCTCATGACGTCTTATAATTGTAAAACATGGTTATTGACTTATAAACAAACTTTGTGTTCATCTCTGCGAGTGAGCACTTGCTCAGTGGTCTAGTGATTCCACCCACAACACAGGTACGGCATGTCCAGATGCTGCTCAAACAGCATTAACAGTATTCAGGCCCTCCTTATACTGGGGACAAGAAAAGAACACCTTAAAATGTCACATTTCCTCAGATGTCATCATGCCACAGATGTCCCAAATCATGCGGGAATGGTTCTGGATAATATCCCACAGCTCCATGTGGCTCTCAAAGAGGAGTGGAAGAACAGTCCACGGGCCACAATTGACAATATATTGTCACCTTGATGAGAAGATAATGTGTTGCTCTACAGGAAGCCAGTGGTGGACACATGAGATACGGAGTTGTGATTTCTTTCAACCGGCCCCCACCGTGTCCACATGAATGTCCCTGAATGCCAGACGCCACTCATGTTCTAACGGACATTAATCTGTACCACACTGATCAACAGAATAAACTGTGTGCGATTTAATATATTGTGCAGCGCCTATTGCTATTAAAGTTAAACTGTCACATGGTGCATTTATATTTTTGTTCCGTGTATATACCTGACGACTACACCCTCATATGACTTCATACACAACCACTTCAGACGTTCCAGGTCTTGTTCCACCAGTGTGTATCTGTAGAATCCATTCATTCATGGTGTTACTGGACTCTCACCAAAGCCTCTGTGTTCATTTCCACCACGTACCAACATCTTGAATAACAGCATGCAGGTATACTTTCATTTTTCTTCGACTTCATCATCTGGGACAAGGCTGCGATGTGCTTTAAAATAATGAGAAAGAATCAGTTCCACCACAAACACTTCTCTCCTCTGCCTCCTCGTCTGCTTTTTCTCTCAATATCTCATTATTTCCCCCTTTTCCACTTGCAACCCAAATGCAATCATTAAAGTCTGCGCCTTCTTTTCTTGCTCCTAATTTTCATTAAATAGCAGCTCGCCGGCAGTGCAGGCTGAATTTTTCACCAGCTGAAGTTCAATCACAGGGTAGCAGCGACAATTTATTCATTCTCTGGGATAAATAATGAATTTAGGTTGCGTGCAAATGAAGTATAAGCTCCCTCTAAGGATTTCTGATTCGTAAATGATTCATTCTCTACTCGTTTGCTATTGTAGAATTAGTACAGATATATTTTTTTAATTCGACCTCGGTTATATAATTAAATATCCTTACAGTTTGTGTTTGCACTGCCTGGTGGAACCTGTACAGGATCTATTTGACCCTGTGTGTTAATTAGATTATTATTTAACAGACGGTGTAGACAAATGGAGGGGTTTGTTCAGACTAAATGATATTTTCCTGTGTTTGTTTAGTCAGTGGGGATGATACTGTTCAGCGTCTCAGTTAATGACGGTGTTTTCACTCTGTTTAATGAGAGACAAACACTTGGTATTTTTGCAGAACTTGTTTGCACTTATATTCTTCATCTTTATTTACCTTTTAACGTTGTGTTTCGGGTTTTTCCCTCCAGAGGCAGCTGTAAATAAAAGAAGTACAGGTGAGATTTCTCCTCATGTAAACATCTTAATCCTTAAAGGACTACCATTAGAACAGCCCTAGATTTGTCTTATGTCCATTTCACCAATTTTTTCCCTTTTAAATACTTTTGTATCGATGTTTTCTATTTCTTTTTTTTTTTTTTTTTAATATCACAAATGTGCACCCCTGCATTCCTGTTCTAGGGAGTTTAGTTCTTAATTTTGTATTGTAAAAAATTGCATCTTTGATATTGCAGAGAGAGGACCAACCATCCTAATTTCATCCTTATTTGTATTGTTAGTGGAGTCACTGAAATATTGACGTGAGATTAAATTGTAATTTTCAGATGAATGGATGAGAAGAGTGAATTGCTATGTGAATAAATATGTGAACCATAAAAATAGCAATAAAAAGAGAATTGAAATAGAAAATAATAATAATAATAATAATAATAATAATAATAATAACAGCCCTAGATTTATTTATAGTGTTTTTTTGATAAAAGTGTCAGAAAATGTCTTTTTTGTGAATTCTTTTGCACCTTTATCAGGAAAAACTTAACTTTCAATATTTGTCCATTAATTATCATTATTATATGTAATATATACTTAAAACAGTGTGTTATAGTAAAAAAAAATATTTTAGAAAAAAACAGACTTGAATTTTTATCATATTTATTATTAAAAACAACTGTAAATGTTCATAATGAAATTTTACAAGATGATAGAATCAAATATTCCACAATTTTCCATGTGTTCAAATATTTTAGTTTGTCTAGATCAGGGGTATCAAACCCATTTTAGATCAGGTTCCACATTCAGCCAAATTTGGTCTGAAGGGGGTCAGACCAGTAAAATAATAACATAATAACATATAAATAATGTCAACGCCAAAGTTTTCCCTACGTTTTAGAGTGAAAAAAGTAAAATTACATGATGAAAATGTTACATCTACAAACTATCCTTTAAAACAATGTGAATAACATGAACAAACTGAAAAAATAAGTGTAATTTTAAAAATATTCTGCTTCAGTTCATCATTTACACAGGTACAATGTAACACATAGATCACAGTGGATCTACAAATAATTGACAGAAACAAGACATAAAACAGCCAACATTGATACATCACTCGTTTGCTATAAATTGAAAATAAAAAAAAAACAAAACACATAATGATCACATAGACATCATCAAAACAAAAAAACAAGCAAACAAACAAATAAACAAATAGTGCAAACAGTTCAGGAGTTAAAGCAGTTTGAATGATGGTGGATGAAAAACTGTGACGCCGGTGACACAATCATCCTCAAAGGGTTAATGGCCTTCCTTCAGCATTAATAAACTCGTCTAGTTTTTACTTTTATATCCGACAAATCTGTGATTGTGAATGTGGAGTTGCCGTGTGTTTAAGGCTGTATTTTTCTGTTTAAAGTGTTGTTGTTTGAGGCGTTTATTCCAGAAGCTCCAGTGTGTGCTGATGTATTTGAGCTCATATTGATTTCAGTCCACGTCTGTTTAAGTGTAGCCTATATTTAGAATACTTCCATCCATATCAGACTGAACTGAAGCTGTTAAATCGCTCCTCGTTTTACCTCAGAGAATCTGAGAGTCACTGATCTACTTTTACCTCAATCCATTTGTTTTTTTGTGTGTGTTATTGTGATACTTTAGTGTTTTAACATGTTAGTGCAGAAGAGGTTTCGTTTACCCCCAAGGTCATACAATAACACAGAGGTTACGTCAGAATTAGCCAAAATACAGTGATATTTAACCCATTAATCTGACTGACTTTATCATTTATGGATGTGATGAAGGCCTGAAACACATTAACACAGTACAGTCTGGTTCTATGCCTCCAATAGCATTTATGGCTTAATGTTAAATTGAATTGACTTATTTATTATCAGTAATATTGGTCTGGTTTAGTCGAATTTTAACTTAATATGGTTAATTAGATTTACGGTAAAACAAAAATTAATAGTTACTTAGTTACATAGTTACTATCTATCTATCTATCGCTTTTCCATTGACCCTCAAATTGCGTGAATATAACTTGCGCATAAAAATTGACCAAATGAAAAAACGACAATTTGACCAAAACTCTCATTTTTCGATTAAAAGTTTTTGCACTGGCAAGAGGTGGCGCAAATGGTATATCACGCAAAACTGCAATGGAAAGACCTTTTACCGCAACTAGAGTCACGTGAATTAAAAAAAAAAAAAACGGATTTTGACGGACGTTACAACAAGAGAAGAAGAGTTTTAAAAGAAACATGGTGCGGTACACATTGCCACATAAAGAGATCAATTCTACAGGAAACACTGTATTTGCACTGTTAAGCAAATACTCACTGGAAATTATGCGGGCCTATTATATTAATATTTTGTTGTATTTGATATAAATAACTTTACGGAAGCGTATTGCATTCACAAAAAAAAATAATTTCGGCTCTGTTTTTCTGAATTAATGAGATAATTATCTCATAATTACGAGAAAAAATAAGTTTTAAAAAAAATCGGCGCTGTTTTTCTGAGTTTATGAGATACTGTTTCCTGAAAAAAAAAAAAAGCTCTGTTTTTATGAGTTTATGAGATACTGTTTCCTGAAAAAAAAAAAAAAAGCTCTGTTTTTATGAGTTTATGAGATACTGTTTCCTGAAAAAAAAAAAAAAGCTCTGTTTTTATGAGTTTATGAGATACTGTTTTCCAGAAAAAAAAAAAAAAAAGCTCTGTTTTTATGAGTTTACGAGATACTGTTTTCCGGAAAAAAAAAAAAAAAGCTCTGTTTTTATAAGTTTACGAGATACTGTTTTCCGAAAAAAAAAAAAAAAGCTCTGTTTTTATGAGTTTACGAGATACTGTTTTCCGGAAAAAAAATAAAATGTGGCTGTGTTTCTGTGTCAGTGGGACAGTGGTCCCTGGTCCAGGCAGGAGCTCCTTCTATCTGTGCTGCTGAAAGCCTCTCGGGGGAGCGTGAAGTTGTTTCCGTTCTCGTAACCGGTTCTGATTACGGATCATGGAACTAGTTTCGTTCACAGAAATCAGAACCAAGCCCCGCTTCGTGCACGGATCAAGCCCTTCAAGCACACCGGCGCTCGGAGCCTGTAACCCGGCTTCCTGACAGGGCACGACCGCGGTGATGGGAGCTGGCATTAATGAAGTCAAATAAAATGACATTCACCAGCATTAAAGAAAATATACACAGCAGAAGAGTGCAAATGTGGATTCATTTATTTGTCAGACCTGATGGAAAGCATTAGTCAGAACTAGATCCATGGAGGAGCGGCTTGGTGTACCGGTTCGTCCCCCCTCCAATAACTTTCCATCAGGTCCAGGTGGACAGCTATCCGCTCCCCGGTGTGTAAGCCGGACTGGAGCGGGTGGACGGAGCAGCTCAACTCGACAGAACCCCGGCGCTCGGAGCCTGTAGCCGGCTTCCTGACAGGACAGGACGCGGTGATGGGAGTTGGCATTAATGACTACCACTACTACTAGGACTCCTGCCATGGGGCGGGTGTCCTGTCCCGGTGCATTGGGCCGACCAGGTGAACCAGTGTTTTCCATGGCTGGTGGTCCTGTGCCAGCTGCTCTGCGTCCTCCATGGTAACTCCATGTTGTCGGAGGTCGCCTGCAATGACGTCGAGCCATCGGGTGCGGGACTTGCCTTGTGGTCGTTTCCAGTCTGCGGCCTTTGGGTCAAACTGAAGGATGGCTCTTGTTGGATGGTCAGGAGGGAGGCGGAGAACATGACCGAACCAGCGGGGGCGACGTTGCGCGGCCAGGCTGGATGCTTTGGGTTGGCGTGTGCGGGCTCCAAGCACCTGATTGGAAACCCGCCGGGTCCACCTGATGTTTTCGATGGTTCTGAGAGCCCTGCTATCAAAGCCACCTATTCTGGCAGCCAGAGTCTGGTTTAAGGGCCATGTTTCCGAGCCATAGAGCAGGATGGAGAGGACGGCAGAGTTATAGATCCGGAGCTTCGTCCTGCGTGAGATGGTCTGGTTCCGCCACAGTGGTTTCCAGAGAGACTGCAGAGCTGATGCTGCCAGGGCTCTTCCGCGGGTAATCTCTGGTTTTAGGTCCCCGTTGTCTGTCACCATGGACCCCAGATACACAAAGCTCTTGACAGGTTCTACAATGTCATTACTAAGCTGCAAGGGAGGTGGATCTGGCCCATCACTGACATGCGTGAGGTTGGTTTTTGTCCAGTTCACTTGGAGGCCAAGCTTCTGTGCCTCTTCACTGTAACTGCCCAGAGCATCTGTCAGCTGACTGTAGGATGTGCTGAGCAGGATGGTGTCAGCAGCGTACTCCAGGTCCTGGCATTAATGAAGTCAAATAAAATGACATTCACCAGCATTAAAGAAAATATACACAGCAGAAGAGTGCAAATGTGTATTCATTTATTTGTTGGACCTAATGGAACGCATTAGTCAGAACTAGATCCGTGGAGGAGCTCTTGGTGCCCCGGTTCACCCCCCACCCCCATAGCTTTCCACCTGGACCTGATGGAAAGCTGTCCGGGGGTGGGGGGTGAACCGGGACACCAAGACGCATATTTTCTTTAATCATGGTGAATGTCATTTTATTTGACTTCATTAATGCCAACTCCCATCACCGCGTCCTGTCCTGTCAGGAAGCCGGGCTACAGGCTCCAAGCGCCGCTGTTCTGACAGTTGAGCTGCTCCGTCCACCCGCTCCAGTCCGGCTTACACACCGGGGAGCGGATAGCTGTCCACCTGGACCTGATGGAAAGTTATTGGAGGGGGGACGAACCGGTACACCAAGCCGCTCCTCCATGGATCTAGTTCTGACTAATGCTTTCCATCAGGTCTGACAAATAAATGAATACACATTTGCACTCTTCTGCTGTGTATATTTTCTTTAATGCTGGTGAATGTCATTTTATTTGACTTCATTAATGCCAACTCCCATCACCGCGGTCGTGCCCTGTCAGGAAGCCGGGTTACAGGCTCCGAGCGCCGGTGTGCTTGAAGGGCTTGATCCGTGCACAAAGTGGGGCTTGGTTCTGATTTCTGTGAACGAAACTAGTTCCATGATCCGTAATCGGAACCGGTTACGAGAACGGAAACAACTTCACGCTCCCCCGAGAGGCTTTCAGCAGCACAGATAGAAGGAGCTCCTGCCTGGACCAGGGACCACTGTCCCACTGACACAGAGAAACAGAGACACATTTTATTTTTTTTTCGGAAAACAGTATCTCGTAAACTCATAAAAACAGAGCTTTTTTTTTTTTTTTCGGAAAACAGTATCTCGTAAACTCATAAAAACAGAGCTTTTTTTTTTTTTCCGGAAAACAGTATCTCGTAACTCATAAAAAAAGAGCTTTTTTTTTTTTTTTTTCGGAAAACAGTATCTCGTAAACTCATAAAAACAGAGCTTTTTTTTTTTTTTTCGGAAAACAGTATCTCGTAAACTCATAAAACAGAGCTTTTTTTTTCCGGAAAACAGTATCTCGTAAACTCATAAAAACAGAGCTTTTTTTTTTTTTTTTCAGGAAACAGTATCTCATAAACTCAGAAAAACAGCGCCGATTTTTTTTTTTAACTTATTTTTTCTCGTAATTATGAGATAATTATCTCATTAATTCAGAAAAACAGAGCCGAAATTATTTTTTTTTGTGAATGCAATACGCTTCCGTATAACTTAAATAACTTTCTGGAATTTTTTTTTTTTTTTTTTGACCGTGGAAAACATCCCACTTTGCAATTCTTTGTTTGGTAATATGTAAGTTATTTATATTGTTTACATTTGTCAGGGTACAAGTGACATTTTATGTTTTGGCCCTTGAGTTGTATTTAAAATAAAATGTACACAGCAAAATAACTAACACTTGATTTTTTTTATTTTTTTTTTAATTAGTCGTTTAGATTAGTCGACCAATTGAAAAATAGTCGAAAGATTAATCGTTAGAAAATTTGTTGTTAGTGGCAGCACTAACACCAACATGGACAAAAATTCACTAAAATCCACTAAAATGACACTAAAATATGCTAACATATACAAAAAATACACTAAATTGATTGTTGGAGGCTCCACTCATTCCCATCTCCATTACAATAAAATGATCAACACTAGTTATTAAACATTGGACTAATTCTGTAAAAAGATTTCTAAAAAAAAAAATAATAATAATAGTAATAATACAACAGTTTTATATAGCACTTTTCTTGGTACTCCAAAAAAAAATTATTGTGTCTGTGGGATTTTAAAGACCTTAGAGTGTCAGGTTTAAGGATTAATGATCGATTTTGAAGAGAAGTAATACCTTAATTAAGGACTATCGGATTTAAGACATTTCAAGGATCCGCACACACACTGATTTAAGAGGAAGGAAGGAAACGGAAGATGGAAATAGTCGACAAATGGCAGGATTACTCCAACAGAGTCCGCACATACATAAAGAAATACCATGACTATTAAGACATTTAACCCAGTGTTCTATTACTACTGTATGTAATGACATTTAATAATCCCGACCAGACGACCATAACTTGATGCACTTGACAGATACTTTGATACAGACTGTGTATAATTGGAAAGAGTGAATAAAAAGGCTACATCTGACATGTGATTTTAACATTTTGCAAAAAGATGTGGAAAACAGTAAAGCCTGGGATGAAAATCAGATGGTAAAGTCATCATTTGGACATGATTTGGGGAGGCTCATTGTCTGTACGTTCCTTCATAAACTGGTCACGAACAGCTCCAAGTACATTTATTTTCATTATTTTCTCAGTTGATGAACAAGCCCCTGACAATCTACAGCCAAGTCCAAGCATAAAGAAACAAATGAATCACTGAAACATTAATCAGAGGAAAACACTGTATGTGCTTTTTCCAGCAAATCTGAAAGGGTTTCCAGAGTTTCTTTAGATTAAGGAGTGGGATCAGCCACAAACATTCAAGATCGACATATTTGAAGATGTTTCACCAGACAGGAAGTAGACGAACAACTGTAGCTGTCGGATAAATGGAGCTCAGTTAACCCTATATGGACCATCATTATAGCACGCCTAGATTTATTTATGTTGTTTTTGCAATAAAAATGTCAGAAAATGTCTTTTTTTGCAAACTCTTTTACACCTTTTTTCAGAAAGCACTTAACTTTCAATATCTGGCCATTAACTATCATTACTATATGTAATAAATGCTTAAAACAGTATGTTATACAAAAAAATTTAAAAATGGACTTGAATTTTAACCACATTTATTATAAAAAACAAGAAAAGCACTCAGAGAGCGCAGACCTCCGCCAAGACAGATCTGTTGTCCCCCCCGATCACCACCAAAATTTAATCATTTCTTCTTTGTGCCAGTATCAGCATTTCCTGAAAATTTCATGAAAATCCATCCATAACTTTTTGAGTTATCCTGCGAACAAGCAAATACGCAAACATGCAAACACACAAAGCAAAGCGATCACAATACCAAGGTAATAACAACTGTAAATGTGCAGAACAAAACTTTATGAGACTACAGAAATATACTTTCAACTATTTTCCATGTGCTCAAATATTTGAGTTTGTCTAGATCCTTGTGTGTCCATGTTCTTGTTCTTCTTTTTGGTTCTTTCTAGTTCATTTGGATCCTGTTGATAACACTGGGTTACAAAAAAATGTTTTTTGCAAGTTGTCGAGGTTTTTTCAACTGAATTAGGACCATTTTGCACCGCTAAATCCAAAAATGACATCTGTTTTTCTCAATCAGGTCAGGGTTTTTTGCTAATTTGATTTTGAAAAATTTGATCTTCTCACGAAATTGCTTACATTTTTGTGACTTTATCAGTTGATTTTTTTTATACAGTCCTCACCCAAAATAGGTTTCAAGAGAAAAAAAAATCATTTTCTAACAGGATTCCTGTTAGATACAATGGTGTATTCACCGCAGATGTAGCAGAATACGTCAGGCTTATTTTTGCAAGATCTTCTAGTCGAAGCCATTTCATTCACCTGTAATATTAAAAAAAAACATTAATCATAAATTGGCAAAAGTAAAATCTTCAGAACTCCTTTATTGCAAGAAATATGAAAGAATTTTGTATCATACGATGTGAAAATGGCCATAAATGTAAGCACAAATGTTAAAAAGCCAATATGTAGCATAGTTCAGAAAGTTGACCTGATTGAGCAAAATTAATGTGATTTCTGGATTCAGCACCAAAATGATCCTAAATCAGCTCAAAAAACTTCAACAATAAATTTGTTGTTGACCAGTGTAGTCTGTGTTCACTTTGTGTCTAGTTGTAGACAGAGCCGCTCATTTCACTGACAAAAACATCCATTATCTGATTCAAATCCACACACTGCATCTGTGTATGAACTGGACAGATCTGCATTAGGGTTGCACGACATCAGAAAAAAACTGATATTGCCATTTTTTTTTTTTAACCCTGCAATATATTGCAATATGAAAAAATACTCAGGAGGATATAACAGCTGTGTTGTGCCAACGTACTGTAAATAGTCAAATAAATTAGTTGTGTTTCCTCTTGTTGTGTCGACACAGAACCCGTGTTTCAGTTTCATCCTTCTGTAGCTGAAATAATTCCAGATAACTGATGTTGCTTTTCTTTTTGGCACCAAGTCTTCATTTTCGGTGATTTTCTTTTGCTTGTTGCTCATTTTTCAATGTTGTTACCAGCGACTCCCTCCATGTGCAGGGGCGTGGTCTGCTTTGGCAAACAGATTAAGAACGATTGTGATTGGTGGATGGCTGTGTGCAGTGTGTGTCAGGTACCCAGGCTGAACTTAGATGAGAATACAATGAGTTCATTTACCTTCTACATTACAGGACCTGTAATGTGACTACGGCGCACACGTACATTGTGATAACGATGCTCAAACGATATATCGTGCAGCTCTAATCTGCATATAGATTCACGTATGTATAGAAATATACACCCAGTTATTTAATATTTACAGCTAAAATACAGCTATCAATAAAACACAAAATACTGATAAAAACTGTGGGAAAAAAGGTAGAAAAAACACTGAAACTCGACAAAAATACATGACAAATCACACTAGTACAGGGCTGTCAAACTCATTTTAGTTCAGTTCCACATACAGCCTAAAATGACCTAAAGTGGGCCGGACCAGCAAAATAATATAAATAATAGGATAAGAACTTATAAATACTGTCAACTCCAAAGTTTTCTCTATGTTTTTGAATGAAAAAAGTAAAATTCTGTTATGAAACTGTTTACATCTACAACTGTACTTGAACATAACATGAACAAATATGAACCTGGAAATTCTGAAGAAAAATAAATGCAATTTGAACAATATTACGCTTTAGTTTATCATTTATACATGTGAATCACAACTTACAGATCACAGTGGATCTACAAATACACAAAACATTTAGGAACAGGCAGAATATTGGTAAAATTCCACATAATTTTCTTAAGACATTTGGGGTTATTCATATTTGTTCAGGTTATTCATATTTTGTTTGTAAAAGGCTGGTCTGTAAATGTAAACATTTTTGGGTAATTTTCCTTTTTTCCCCAGTTTTAATTATTTATAGGTTATTATGATAGTAGTTTACTGGTCTGAGCCACTTTAGGCTGAACCGATCTAAAATTATTTTAACATCCTAGATTGTTAATATCTTCAGTGTAATTTTTGCATTTCACAAATTCATCCCAGGGCCGGATTGGACCCTTTGGGGGGCCGGATTTGGCCCCCGGGCCGCATGTTTGACACCTGTGCACTAGTAGAACACTCTAAAACAGCACTATCACTATTATGTATAATTACAATAATTCACACATACATTTATACAAACATCTTCCGTAACTCTCTCACTGACTGCACCCTGCTGCTCTCTGCCCCGCCCACTTCCACCCCTCCCCCTCAGCCAATGCAGCCCTCTACCCTAATGTGTTAACTCAGATACGGTAATTTGAATGCTGTAAAATACAGAATGTGTCACCAGAGACACACATGGTCTTAAAAGAGTTAAAGCACAATATAAGTGTAAACCTGCAGAGAATGACCACGCCCACTTCCACTTCCACACCAGTTCTTTAGACAGAATCACTTGGATCACTTCCACTCACATCCATAAACCTGCCTCGGGTCATTAAAGGCTGATAACCGCGGCCCTCTGCCAGTCTCATCTGATCTCTGGGCCTGTTAATTACTACTAATGACCTCCCAGCCGGATGGAACAAAAGCCCTCTGATTTCTCTTTGACAAAGTGACGTCAATTAGTCGGCGAGTGTTGAGTGAGCGCTGACTGGTGAGATCATTACGGGCCTCAGATGTTACCGCTGCTTTTCACCGTACTGGCTTTCACACAAGCCTGCATTTGCTGTTTTTTGTCGGGCATTTAACTACCACCTGGTGAACATCTGCAGCGGTAGACGTCCGCTCTGAACAGATCACACAACGCCGTCATCAGTGTTCGAGATCCAAACCCGAACCGGACCCAGAACCAGCGTCTGTACCCTGTTCAGCTCCACAGGATAAACGCCCCCTGTAAGCATCCTGTTATATCTGTTCAATTATATGACACACTGAGGATCTATCACATACAGTTTACCTATAGACACATGGACAAAAGTATGTGGACACGTTGAATCCAGGTGTTTCTTTTCTAACAGGGGTCTGGGATACAAAACAATAATGACTAATGTCAGAATATAGTTTTATATTATGGGATAAATATCATTGCATTGGTTAGTTTGGGTTAAATTGTTATCTTTGTTTCCAAAATGAGTCACAGATGGTTTGGACTGAAATTCTCTCATTGATTTTGTTGGTTTTTTTAATCCATGACTCTGATTTTAAATGTTCTTCCTCTAAATTTCTAAAATATTTTTCACGCTCTGACTGTAAATAATAATTTTCTTCCACATCTAACCATTTACTTTCTTCACATCTGACTGACGAAGAAAAATCTACCATTAAACTTTAAGGAAATATTGATGTTCTTATCTAAAATAATCATGAACAGGACATCTGACAGCTGTAGACATGACGTGTCCCAAAACTTTTGTCCATATTCAGTTGTACCTTGACTTACGAGTGTACCAACTTACAAGTGTTACAAGTTATGACCCGTCACTTGGACGATGTTTTGCTTTGAGTTGAACGTAATATCATGAATTGCGTTCAGATAACACGCCACTTTTAATTGCCATGTTATCTGTACATATTATGAGCTTTTAGCGTGTATATTTACGCCTAGTAAAAGAGCACACCATTAGCGCAATTAGCGGTTAGGGTAGGGGTTAGGTTTATGGTTAGCGATTAGCATGATTAGCAGCTAGCGTGACTAGCAGTTAGCAATTAGCGCGATTAGCAGCTAGCACATTGACACACCATCAAATGGCATTAAATGACACATGAAAGGATGACAATGCATACGTATAGCCTGTCTAATGCAATAAACTGGCGTCACATACAACGCAGTTTCATGAGATCGGTCTGTTGAGTTGCGAGCCAAAATCCAAGTTACGAGCGAGCTTCAGATATACTGCCGATAGTTGGCACAACATCTGAGCAGCATCCCGCGTCTCAATCGTCAACGTGACATCATGAGTTGCGTAAATATACACGCCCCTTTTAATTGGTGTGTTATCTGTATGCATTATAAGCTTTCCACATGTATGTTCACACTATAATTAGCCCCTTGTCCAATCTGAATCGATGCGTCACTGAGGGTTAGGGTTATTGGACCTAGAGATCTTGGCATAAATTCACACGCAATCAAATGCCGTTGACTAATACGCGAAAAACTGAAATAGCATACATATGCCATAAGAACTGGCGTGACATGAGATCACTCTCCACTTGTTCGCGTCACACGGTTAGCCTACATGTTACTTTACGTGTGGAAGCATCTTTGTTGTGTTGTGCTCACGTTTTGTGTTTCTTGTGCAGTTATTTTGCCAAATTTCTTTTTCCTAAACATGGGTCGACCACTTTGCACCTCTTCCAGACACAAAGCATTTCAGCACCTCCCCTCTGGACAGCGACAGCAGGAGATATAATACCTGCAATACCAAATATGACCAGAATCTTCAAATTTAGAATCACATTTAAAAACTAACCAACTACATTAAAATACATTTAAATTAAATACTCATTAATTTTCCAAAGCTACAGGGGACCTCAGCAGAGGAATGAAAGAACCATATGTGGCTTCAGGGCCCAATAGGATATAAAAAAATGGGGTTGACTGGAGGAACCCGAATACAGAACACACACTAGTCGTCCAACCCAACATTTGTCTTTGTATTGGCTACGACACGGACAACACACTGAGCTTCTGTTGGTAGAAGTTATCTCTAAGTTATGGAGACGTTCTATGTAAGCTCTGTATACGCCCAAAATGTAAAAAACAAACATTATTAGTTCAGCTTATGCCAGCGTTTTAGAGAAATCTGGATAAGTGGGCATACGCTGACTAAATCGTCAAGGAGTGACAGCGCCTCAAGGTGTGAAATTGGGGTAATTGTTGGGGGGCCGGAACAGATTAATGGCATTTCAATTAATTTCAATGAGGAAAATTGATTTGACATACAAGCAAATTGAGTTACAAGCTCGGTCACGGAGCAAATTAAACTCGTAACTCAAAGATCCACTGTGGTATAGATTCACTTATTTTTTAACACTTGAAGGATAAAACGGTCTCATTCTAGAACTTGCAGTTGGTGGGTTTTTTCCTCTACTTTTACATGTTTTAACCACCGTTTTCTGACATAACAAGGCTTAAAAACAACACTGAGCCTAAAACAAATTAATATAAAACCAGTGTGGAGAGCAACTAAACTAAAATAAAACTAAACCACGTGAAATTAATCAAAGTTGAATTAATAAACTCAATTATCTCATATCAAAACTAAATCTGAACTTTATTTCTTTTTTAGTTGTTCATTTCTTTGCTAAAATAATTGTAGACAGACATGGCAATAATTATGATTAACAATTCTGTGAAATAACAAAGTACATTTTGTGTTTTTGTCTAATTTTTTCAAAGTCCCTGGAACTCTTTGACTTGAATCTAAACCATCTGAAAACCCAGAACCAGCATCAACACTTTCATTGACCTATTGATCTACTTTCAGGAGGAAAACAAGATTGGTTAAAACTGTTAAAACTGTGTTAAAAGTCATAAAACTTGACATGCAACGGGTGAGATCTGGGACAGCAGTATTGTGTTAACTGTAACACATTTACTGTATTATTAGTTTTAACACAGTGCATGTGTCTGGAAGGTTAACACAAAACACACATACACTGCCTGCAAACCCTCAAAGACTAAAACCATCTGTGGCTAAAATGTTCAATAACATTATCACCATGAATCCTAGCCATAAGGTTTAAAACGATAAGATCGGTAAAGTGCAGTTTCTGACAGTTTCAGTAGTTCTACACAGGTCTGATCTGGACATTCACACTCTCTATAGGAAATGTGTTAAATCTGCAGAATTACTGCAGCATAATTTCTTCATCTGAGTCAAAAAAAAGGCCGTAACTTGTTTAGGAAAGTTTAGACAAGGTCGACAACAATGCATTTGGAGGTCTAAAATATCAACAACTAATAGGAAACACAATAAAAAGCATCATAATCTTTAAGTATTTTTGCATTCATTCTTAGACAAAGCAAATGTTAATTATAGTTTTGTTGAAAAATGTGTTAAGTTACTCCTGTAGTCCAGTTCTGAACCCAGACACAAATAAAGTAACCTGAACCAACCTGTAGTCTATATGATCTGGACATACACCGTGTACAATCAGGGGTTTTATTAACCCTTTAACCCCTGACATGTCTGTGGTGAGCGTTCGGAATGTATTATTTATTTAAATATTCATTAAATTCAACCATTTGCTCAATAAGAAACTTTTAAAAGCGTGCTGATAGAATAGACCTTGTTTTTTCCATAGACATCTGAGCATGCTCAGTGAACCCCCGCCACCTGTGGAGGGGGGGGTAAAACACCAAGCAGTGAGAGAGAGAGACTGACTCTCTATAAAAATGGAAAGTTTGGGCTTTTTTTTTTTTTAACACCATTTTCCTTGTGATTTTGTTTTTTACTGTTGTGTGCAGTTTTGTGGTGATTTTCCTTTTTTTTTTTTTTAACTATGTTTATACCGAGTTTTGACCGTGTGACTGCATTTTGGAGTTCAACCAGGCGTCAAAAAGCAGCTGGACTGATTTAGAAAAAAAAGAGCCACAAAACTAAAACTACTGGGCCCAAATTCAAACATTTGTTCAGTGTGTTCCAGTTCACAGTTCATGTTCAAGATCCTAAATCTCTTACTGATGTACATTCTGAGTGCCTTATTTAGTCCAAACCTGTAAAATTTAAATTCCGTTCTTTGTCTTTTTCTGTTCTTCCACCTGTTTTGACCCTAAAACACACAGTAAAACAAAACCACTGAGGAAAAGGAACACAAGCACATACTCACAGCAGCTTTAATGAACCTGAAACAGCACCTTTACCTGGAATAATGTCTCAGGCGTTAAAGGGTTAACTTACATGCTTACATAAAAACTTACACTTCCATATGTTTATTTTGTACCTATGGGTTTTTCCAAATATAACATATATAACATACCATTTATTCCTCCTGCTCTCTCTGCCTATGTCCTTTCATTTATTTACTGTAAATATATTTACATGTTCAACTTATACCATGATTACTTCCACTTCTGAAAATTATAACTACAAAATCTATTCATCTACCTCAGACCCTTTCAAATAAAAGTTTATTTTGTTAGTAGTAGTTATTGTGATTAGGCTAGGTGTCAGTTCTGGAAGGTTCCAGATCCTGCACTTCATTCTAATTTGAGGTCATACCTTAAATTCCAATTAATAAAGGTGAAAACAATAAGTGGGAGATTAGAATTTCTTCCATTAATTATAGCTTCAATGAAATTAAAGAGTATTTTATATATTTTATTGAATGAGAATGTGTAATTGAAAACAGTAAAATACACTTAAGATTATTGAAAACTGTGTTGTTTTTAACAGGAAGGTGTGTTTTCCTGTCGTTTTCCTGCCTAAAAATACTAATTAGTGTTAAATAAATGACTGAACAGGTGGATTTTAAGCTAGTACTGGGACGTTAAACTGACATTTTACCGTTGTTTCAGGTTTTAATGTTACAAAAAGTACGATGCACCGACAGAAGAATTTTTAAAAAATGATGCCACTTACTAGATTCTGATGAAATTCCATGACTTTTGGGGATAAAATCTGTCCAAAACTCTTTAATGTGCCAGGTGGCTCATCTAACAGTTAAACTCTGCTGCCATCTTTTGTTTTTAGCGGTGGTTCACCTGAACGAGATCACAACTTCTGGAAATCTCGCGATAGGAAAACCTTAACTGTTTAACTGTAAAACTGCTGATTTTCCGGTTTGAAGCTTCACTTTCTGTTGAATTTTGTGCTATTTCAGTATTGTTCAAAGATTTTTAAGCATATTATTTTAAATTTTACATGTATTGTTGTGTTGACAGGTGAAGTTAAACCACGGTTCTAAAATCCTATGTAGTGTAATTACATATTTAAACCGCTAGGGGTCAGTGCAACATTATATTTATATTTTTAATACTATAACTGTGGAAAAAGGTCAGAATAGAATGAGAGACTGCATTTACTAAATACTGTTGTTTATGGATGAGTGTATATTCAGTTGAAATATATGCCACAAGCTGAACATACTTGAACACACTTTGATGGGACTTTACAGTATTTATTAAGGCTAAAGATACAGATTTTAACGGTGTTTACTGCTGTGATGTCAGTTTGGATCCCTTAAAAACATCAGAGTGACCTCATACTAACAAGTCAACTGTTTTAGTGTAGATGTAGAGTTATGTTTAGACAGAATATCTGTAGAATTTAACATAAAATATACACACAGTGTCTTCATTCGGAAAAGACAAGGCCATTTTGGTACACAGAAGCACTAATTCAACCAAAAAAAAATTTAAAAATGAAGAAAATGAAGAAAACAACTGGTAACAGTAACTTATCCAAACAATCAAACATGTTGACAGAAATCAACAGAACGAACAAACTACTCAACAAACTGAACAAAAAATCTACAAAAATAATCAATGAAATCCACATAATTTAACAAAATAATCCAAAATATTAACACAAATCAACAGAACAAACAAAATAATGAATGAAATGGACAAAAAATGAACAAAAATAATCAATGAAATCAACACAACTTATCAAAAATAATTTTTGAAAAAAAATTAGCACAAACCATCAGAACGAACAAAATAATGAACAAAAGGGACAAAAAAAAAATTAATGAAAACCACACAACTTATCAAAATAATTAAAAATACTGACACAAATAAAAGATAGTGAACAAAATAATGATCAGAATAGCACAAAAAAATAAAAAAAAAATTAATTTTACAAATAGTAAATAAAACAAACTTTGAGTATCGTGGTTATTAAATATATTAATATAACCTGTGTTTTTATTGTATTATTATGTCACTAAAACAAAGTAAATATATTTGTATATATGTTTTTTTTTGTTTTGTTTTGTGTTTTTTTTTTGTGACTGAGTTGTTCTTCATTCCTTCCACTGATGTGATGGACTTTCTGAGGGGGGCGTGGGGGGGGGGGGGGAAGGATCGGACGCAGTGGGTCTGACCGTTCTGCGCGCTCCCGAGGTGATGTGTTGGAACCTACAATGCGGGCGCGCGGATGACGGGAGCGCGCAGGGTGCTCAGAGCAGAGCAGTGAAAAGGAGGCATTAGAAAAACTGCATCATAAATGAGATGTCATGGAACAAAAGGGTCTGAGTGTCTGCAAAAAGTCCATCATGTGTCATCAGTCGGGGGGGGGGCGGCCTGAGGGGGGGGAAGGGGCGGGGCGGATCAGCGGGTCCTCGAGTTCTAAAAATAAAAGTTTGGGAAACAGCGGAATAGGTGGGTGTTAGGATGAGTCAGAAGCACGGGGTTATCCCTCCTGTCACAGACTTTAACCAGAGTCATAACAAAAAATACAAAATACACACTGAGACAGGAAGCAGCATGACGTCATCACCAAAGATCCACTCTGAGGAACAGATGAGCAACTCTGATCAGAAAAGAGGAAGCACTGTCTAAAGAAGGCAAAGGATCAACAACATGCTCAAAGTGAACAAAACTGAACACAAATGAATAAAATGATCTGTTAAATGAAGGAAAATAACCAAAACCTGAATGAGCTGATCAAGAAACTGAATGAAAACGAAAAAGAAAAAAATATCAACAAAAATGAATTAAATCTTCAACAAAATGTACAAAACTGAGCAAAACGAGCAAAATAATCAATACAACTAACAATAAGACCACAAATAATCAGTGACAACATGAACATGACAAAAAATGAACATTACAATGATGTTAACAAAAAAATAAAGAACATTTTAAAATAAGCTGAAGTTTTGCAGCTATTTATTGAATTAAATGTAAAAATTATGACAGTTCAGTGTGTAGAACATGTGGGTTTAAATACGTTCAGTGTTAATGTCTGATTTTATGACATGTGACACATAATGACACATTATTTGGACATGAACAGCTGGAGGAGAGGTGTCAGCATTCACTGGTCTCATAATTTAATGTAGGGACTTTTCACAGCGTCTTCTGATGGATCTCATGTACTGGACCTGATATTTTTACAGTTAATAGAATAATAACACAAAGTGTGCGCAATCATCCAAGCATATCCAAAATAAAAACCTGCATCTTCTCAATCCCAGTGTCTGTGTAATTATGTAAACTTTACGAAACATAAACATCCATAACATAAATCCTTCTGCAGTGCATTACAAGCATGAAACATGAATTCATGGGTCAGTTGGATCATGTTGTCTGTATGTAGATAATCTTTGACAGAAATATCCATTTGTCTAAAGACTAATGGAAAAAGAATATATACTTAAAGATTTTACAGTTTTCAAAACATGTAATATTTATATCAACTTTTCAACCTATAAATATTCCATATAACCAGTAAATTGCAGTCTTTCATAGTTTTTGTCCAAAAGGTCAGAAAATCACCTAATCTGATGTAAATGTTTTTGATTTATTGAGAAAAACTGCAAAAAGTTTCTCAACTGCCTTTATTTAAGATAAGATAAGATAAGATAAGATAAGATAAGATAAGATAAGATAAGATAAGATAATCATGTAAATCTTTCTGTTACATGTAACTTCCTGCCAAACACTCACAAATTACAACTAAAACACACTCATCATGATTTACTTTTCTTTTTAAAGTTGGAAAAGATTAAATTTTCTGTTTGTGGACAAATTAATTTGTTTTATCAACAATCGGATCCTTTTTCCTCTGTCAACAAGAGAGTCCTGCTGTCTCCTATGTCCTTTTGACGGAGAAATGTGTTGTTAGTTTACATTATATTGACTCTTAATCAGCCCTGAGTATTGGAAAGAGGAGTTGATAACATCATTTATATTGTTGTTTTTGTTGTTGTTGTTATGTTATTTATTATTATTATTATTGTTATTATTATTATTATTATTATTATTATTATTATTATTATTATTATTATTATTATTATTTCATTTTATTATTTATTTATTTTTTTGGGGGGGGGGGGGGGTTGAATAGGTTTGTAGGTTTGTTGTATAGTTTGTTTGTATATATTGTGTCTGTGTGGTTCCTTATGTACAAGTGCATGTTTATGTAAATGTATAATTTGAAATAATAATTAAAAAAAAAAAAAAAACACTCGTCCAAAAAAAAACAAAAAAAAAAAAAAACAGTATAATGTAAAGTTTCACCAAAAAAAATAAATCTGGGTTTTCATTCATGAGTTCATCTTCGCTGCTTTAGTTCTTAGTTTTTCGTACTTCATAAACTCATCAGAGTGAGACCTCTTCCTCTGTCTTTACTCTCTTATCTCCGTTTCAGTCCCGCCCCCTACCCCATCCCCAACTCCTATTGGTCGACTCCTTCTGCTCCCCCTCATCCCATTGGTCAGTTCGAGCGGGTGATGAGCTCATATTGGTTAAAAATAGTTGGGCTCGTGCGGGTCTAAAAATAGCCTGGTATATAAAGGCGGTGGCGGCTCCAGCTCCGCAGCAGAGTCCTGCCGGCGGCAGGAGGCCCAGGCCGGCCCTGCCTCCACCACAGCCGGCCCTACCTCCACCACAGCCGGCCCTGCCTCCACCACAGCCGGCCCTGCCTCCACCACAGCCGGCCCCACAGGCACAGCCGGCCCGGTGCTCAGGGACCGAGGAGCCGGACTCACACCTGGTCCTGATGAGGATCCGGTTCGGGTTCAGTTTGACTCCGTTCGGCCGGATCATGTGCGCCTTTAAGACCAGATGATGAAGCAGAAAATGAACAATGAAAGAAAAAGCAGTGTGTGTGGACACTCACATACAGGGACTTTTAACTGTGTGTTTATTTAGTTTCACACATTTTATAAAAGTAGCAAGAAACAAAAGAAAAACAAACAGAAAAAACTGAAAAACCAAAACAGGACCTTCCACACATGAACCAGTCCACATGAACATGATGGATGTGGACTCCAGGGCTTAAAACTCTGAGATTTAGCTTTTTTTTTTTTTTTTTTTTTTTTACATAGAATTCTGCATTTTCTAACATTTCCCTGTGGTCTCCAGAAACTGTAAATGCTCTGCTTGGCTCTGAAGTTGAATTTAAACTTATTTTATTGATCACTTTGGCTGTTTTTGTTCATTTTCTTGCTTATTTTACCCCATTTTATTTATTATTTTGTGAAGTTCTTATTCATTTTCCTTCATTTTTATTCATTTTCTAGTGATGGGACTTTTGCCTCTTTGAAGGGAGTCGTTCACTGAAAAGAGTTGTTCAAAACTGGCTCTTTTATGTGTTTTGCATTATTTTGAAACACCAATGTTTTAATGACTAAATAGGCTACATGTGATGGTTGACATTACATTTTAAAGGTGTTTAATTGGCGCAGCAGTAAATATTATCTTACCGTAAAAAAGAATCGTTAGTTCAAATGTGTGGGTTAAATCCATGACATGAGAGGTGACATCAGACAAATGATGGAACTGGACCAAAAACATCACGGTACATTATGTGGACTAGTCTGTAGAATGAAAATGAAGAAGAAAATAAAACATTTTCTGATAAAATAACATTTTATTCTCCTCAAAACAAGAACAATAAATGTGTGGAAACAAACGGAAAAAACTGCACAAAACACAACAGTGATGAATCACTGCAGTTACTTAAATACCTGAACTGTAGTGACATTCTCAGAAGAACAGTATGTTGGTAAACTGACAGGCAATCAGACACTCCCTCCTTAAAAAAAAAAAAAGGAACAGTTCTTTACAAAGACTTGGTTCCCATCATTCATTTCAAAGAGCCGTTCAAAAGATTCGATTCGTTCGTGAACACATCACTATCATTTTACTTGTTACTTTATTTGTTTTTGTTCATTTCGTTGCCTATTTTATTATTTTTTCTCCATATGTTTCCATGTTCACTATGAAGCCTCTGAATGTTCACACTGTAAAAAAAAATCTGTAATTTAACAGAATTTTCACTGTTTATTTTTTACAGATTTTTCCTGTATTTTTAAGACACAGGAAAATATCAATGAAATGACAAAAACAGACTGTGATTTTACATGTCAAATGCAAAATAACATGAAAAAACTGTGACTGTGAATAACCATAAAATTTCCATTTTTTAAAACACATTTTTTTTCTATTTTAACAGAAAAATACAGTTAAAATACATTTGCAAATGTACCCTAATTTCACAAATATTTCTTTTCTATTTATGAGATTAAACTGTTAATTTAAAATTTAATACTGTAAAAAAAACAAAAAACAAATAATAATAAAACCAGATAAAATTACTGACAATCATAAAAGGAGTATTTGTTCTGTCAGTTGAACCAGACTTGTTTGTTAATTGAAAAATATCTTGTGTAATTACAGGAGGTTTCACAACAAAAATGTTGAATAAATGTATTTTTGTGAATGTATAACATGTATAAGCACTGATAAACTGTCCAAATACAGTTTTTATCAGTGGATTGGACAACTGAGTCTCACTGAAAATGATTTATATATATATATATATATATATATTTATAGGTAATTTGAATGTTTTAATACATGTAAATATTCTTTATTAATCATTAAAAAGTAAAAAAAAATATGCAAAATCTCATGTAAAGTTAGGGCAAAAAACTGAATTTTAATTATGGAAAATTACCATGTTTTTATGAGATGGTTATTTTCCGTTATTTAACAGTATTTAACAGTCTTGTTTCAACCAACTCAATATGTAAAGTGTCATGAGATAACTTTTGTTATGATTTGGCGCTATATAAAAAAAATTTGATTTGATTTGAGTATTTTTTTCGGCACCGTAGCTACTGGAATATTACCGTTTTTTTACTTTTTTTTTTTTTTTTTTTTACTGTGCAAATGGGACATATCTTTTGTTTTTCTGCCCCTGTCTTTTTTTCTTCTTTCTTTCTTTTTTTCCTCACTTCATAAATATTGTTTTCTTTTCATTTCTGATTGTACATTTGTTATGTTGATGTCAAAAATGAGGCGTCATGCACCCATGAGGGGATCTGAAGTCTGTGCTATGATAAGGCTTCACAATAAAAAAACATATCTGAAACAAATGGCTCATATCTGATCACCATGAACAGGTGAATAACTGTATTTTACACCTGGTCTTTACATATATTGACAGTATGAGTGGAAACTAAATGGTTTGGATCAGTAGCTGCTGGAGGTGTGGATGGTTGGAGCCGGTCTATGGAGAGGCAGCCGTTTCTTTATTCGTCAATCAAATAGAATAGGTTTGCATCCAAAAAAAGAGATTTGAGAGCAAAAGACAATAAGTGGCAATAATAAAAGAGATCATTTGGCTTATAAATCCCTCCTCTTTGCTTACAACTTCAAAAGTTTTGCTGGTGAATTTGTCGTGTAAAATTTCCGGCTGCAGGTGGGAGACACCTGTGGTCTGTTTGACGCTCTTCCACACCGTCCTCTGGAGCGTTGAATTCATGTCTGTGTTCTCCCTAATCTGTGTAGCACAGCTTCGACAGTAAATGCACACAGAGTCAGGTCAAAGTCTGAGACGGAGCAGAATTCAAGCTGCATAAAGTGTTTATTCATGCACAAAACAAACACTGAGCTGAAATCTGCAGAAACAACTGACTTCGGCTCTGGGAGACCATTTTTATTCACCCAAAAATAGGATGGGTTTGAATTATAGACCACGCCCCTTTTACCATATCTAGAACATTCTTCTAGTCACGTCAGAGTCCGTTTTTTTGGCTTTGTCTACGATAGGGTACATTTTTACTGGTCTCTGTCCAGTTTGGACAGCATTTATACATATGCAACTATTTCCCAGTATTCATTTATCATTTATCCTCCTGACACCCAGGAAGTAAACATTTTCACCATTTTACATCAAATAACTGCCTTAATTGGAAACAGCATGATGCAACAGTTTTTTCAGATACATTTTTTATTTTTTTTATTTCTATAATGTCCTTTTCAGTGGACATTATGTAATTTTTTTATTTAAAGTAAAGCTGTGAAACTCTTGTCCACTACAGAGGACACAAATGCATTGCTGGGTCTCAGGAGGATAGAAACATGTAACTTTTTCTTAGCATATGTATATTATTTCCCAGAATGTCCAAAATTTCCATTCACGTGTACTTTTTTCCACCGTGTTTTGAAAACTTTCCAGTAGCGTACATGTCTTTTTGTAGCAGTTCTATCCAGGAAGAACGGTCAGCTGATCTGGTACAACCTACACTTCACACTAAGAAGAATAAAATACTGGTTTCTGACACCACAAATTCAACTGCACCTAATGGGCGGGGCCTACCTCCCAGTAACATGAACACAACGCAGAAGTGGGTTTAAGGTGGAAGCTGCAGCCGGCGCTGTACCCAGGTCAAACCCACCAATAGAAACTCTTCTGTCGTCCATCAGCGTAGGCCCCGCCCATTAAGTGAAGTTTAATTCATAAGCAAAACTTCTGAAGTTACAAACAAAGAGGAGTGATTTATAAGCAAAATGATCTTTTTTTTTTAATTGCCACTTATTGTTTTTTGCTCTCAAATCTCTTTTTGGTTCCAAATCTATTCTGTTTGATGGATGAATCCAGAAACAGACACTGTTCTGGTGGATCTGAACTACAGCCTCTGACTGAACCCAGGTTTCATCTGCAGAAACACACACTCATAAAACAGAAGGATAAATGACGACAGCGAACATCCATAAGGGTGAAGGTCGCTGCGGAAAGAAAGTCATAAAATCCCACAGACGTCTTTGACCCTGAAGGCAGCATCATCCTGAGGAGACAGTCGAATCTGAACTGAACTTTTTGGAGACGTTTCAAAAATAAAATGCAAATTCAGCACATTTTACAGATAAACTAGTCTGCACCGTGTGGTCTGAAGGTGGCGCTGTACAAACAGAACAGTTCAGCTGCAGGGTACGAGGTTAGGCTGGTGTCCAAATATTTATGTGCAGAAGACAGATCTGTGTTCACATGAGTCTGTAGTTGTGCAAACGTAAATATGTACAAACTGTCGAATGAGTTCAGTCGTACATTAAATGGACTGTGTGTATTTTATCAGAATATGAATGAATACATTTAGACAAGAATTACAAACAGGAAATGCAACTTTACGATTGTTCTTTCCTCATCATGAATATGAATTCACCGTCACTCTACTGTTGTAAATCTGTCCCCACTTCACAGATTTTATTTATGGAGCAGAAGATCTGTGGATTCACAGACTGACCATGAGTTCAGGTTCCAGATCAGGTCCAGATCAGGTTCCAGATCAGGTCCAGTTCAGGTCCAGATCAGGTCCAGTTCAGGTCCAGATCAGGTCCAGTTCAGGTTCCAGATCAGGTCCAGATCAGGTCCAGATCAGGTCCAGATCAGGTTCCAGATCAGGTCCAGTTCAGGTCCAGATCAGGTCCAGATCAGGTCCAGATCAGGTCCAGTTCAGGTTCCAGATCAGGTCCAGATCAGGTCCAGATCAGGTCCAGATCAGGTCCAGATCAGGTCCAGATCAGGTCCAGTTCAGGTCCAGATCAGGGCCCAGATCAGGTCCAGTTCAGGTCCAGATCAGGTCCAGATCAGGTCCAGATCAGGTCCAGTTCAGGGTCCAGATCAGGTCCAGATCAGGTCCAGATCAGGTCCAGATCAGGTCCAGATCAGGCCCAGATCAGGTCCAGTTCAGGTCCAGATCAGGTCCAGATCAGGTCCAGTTCAGGTCCAGATCAGGTCCAGATCAGGCCCAGATCAGGTCCAGATCAGGTCCAGTTCAGGTTCCAGATCATGTCCAGATCAGGTCCAGATCAGGTCCAGATCAGGTCCAGTTCAGGGTCCAGATCAGGCCCAGATCAGGTCCAGATCAGGTCCAGTTCAGGTTCCAGATCATGTCCAGATCAGGTCCAGATCAGGTCCAGTTCAGGTTCCAGATCAGGTCCAGATCAGGTCCAGATCAGGCAGGATCACTGTTCGAGGTGGAAGACCAAGTCAGAGAACAAAGCCAGGTCCAGTCCAACCATTAGTCCAGTGTTTTGACCCCAGAGAAGGAACCTGAACTCATGGTCAGTCTGTGAATCCATGGATCCTGGTTCTGGACTGGTCTGATGTGGTCTGATGGAGTCCAGAGTGGTCCACATAGAGGAACCAAGACCCAGACCCAGTACTGCTGGATTCATTCACAAGAAAAAGACACAAAATGAACCTGTCAAATATAATCACCTGGCATCATCAGTTTGGGAAAAATAATGTGTGTGTGTGTGTGTGTGTGTGTGTGTGTGTGTGTGTGTGTGTGTGTGTGTGTGTGTGTATGTGTGTGTGTGCGTGTGTGTGTGTGTGTGTGTGTCCCTGAACATCAGAAAAAGTGTTTTTCTGGACTGACCCTGAAACACTAGACTACGTTCACACAGCAGGTCTTCATGCACAGTTTGGATTTTTGGGTGAAATCTGATTTTTTTGTGTTCGTTCATATTCCACATTAAATGTGACTTTGATCAGTTTTGAGTCTGAACTGAATGTGACCCTGAAGTGACCCACATGCACTAAACAGGTCCTGATGGAATACGTGACCACACAGACACACACTGTGTTCACAGAAGGAAATACGTTTCCCTCCGCTCCTCCTCCTGGGACGCAGAACTGGGACGTTTGTCGCATTTCAATGACGTAAAGGTCGGATAAATGCGACCTGGACGTTCAGACTGAAGTCACATTGAAAATATCAGATACGTATCAGATTTAGGACCACATCTGAAAGTGGTCTGGGTCAGATTTAGGACCACATCTGAAAGTGGTCTGGGTCAGATTTAGGACCACATCTGAAAGTGGTCTGGGTCAGATTTAGGACCACATCTGAAAGTGGTCTGGGTCAGATTTAGGACCACATCTGAAAGTGGTCTGGGTCAGATCAGTGCTGTTCAGACTGTCTGTAACAGATCAGATCCAGGTCACATATGGACCACTTTTACCTGGAGTCTGAACGTAGCCATAAAAATGTTCATAATACTATAAAGCCAGAAACCAAATTATTTAATAATAAGTATCAGTCATATTATAGTTTATAGTATAGATCTGCTTAGACTAAGAAGGTTATTATTGTTATTAATTATATCAGGAGAAGGGGTGGAGTTTATGAGCTGTACTTTTTCTCACTCCTCTTTTGAATATGTATTATATGTCTTATGTTTAAGTGTTTTGTTTATTTATTTTCTTCTGTTCTGACATTCATATTCCAAATAAATACATCAGTCAATCAGAATATTCTGTTTGTAAATGTGTCGTATTATTCATTGTAACAGCGTCACATCCCCTTTACTGATGTCAACATTTGAATGTTACTGTTACTTTCTTAGAATAAAATAATTTGATGTGAAAACGTGTCACTAAAAACACACATTTGCATCATTACTTCATCTGTGAACTTGATTTCTGCCCAAATTCTGTCAGATTGTTGATGATCAGACTCAGAAATGGCATCTTTTACATCCTGATGTGTGAATATTAAGCTCTAAAAACACAGTTATCACACACACACACACACACACACACACACACACACACACGAGCTGGTTTTGGGGGCTGGTTCCTGGTGTACAGCTGAGGCTGAACAGCAGCAGATGCAGGGTGTTGGAGCTGCTGTTTTCAGAGCTCAGTCTGTCGGTGCTGTGTGATGTCGGAGCCGAGTGTGTGGGCTGTCGAGGCGAGGACGCTGTGCAGTGTGTGGGACGACGCTGGATGTGTGTACGAGCAAACGCACACACACACACACACACACACACACACACACACACACACACGTTGTGCGTTGTGTAACGGAGTGCAGAGGAGTGAAAACAGGAAGGACCAGGGTTGAAAACGCTGCAGTGGACGAACATGTTGAACACATTCACTAAAAGCTTTTAAGGAGTTCAAACTAAAGCTGAAAGTGGAGACGGAAGAGTTTCACTGTAAATATGTTCAAATATTCACCCAGACAGACACTGTACTGTTATGACATCAGGTTCTCTGGGTATTGAACCTTTTATCAGCATTTATTAGAATATTATCCTCTGTATTTTGTGTTTTCTTTGTAAATTGTGTATTTTCCTGTTTTTAATGCACTGATCATGTCCTTTAAAGCTCAGAAAGTTGTTTTTTTTAAGCAAAATCTCTCCTTGACTGAACATAAACCCAGTATCTCCATCCACTGTCATTGATCCAACTCCATGAGTTTATTATTTTTCCCCAGCTTTGTTCAGTTTTTGTCTTATTTTGTTCTTTTTGCTTATTATTTGTGCTCATTTTTATTGGTTTTGTTCATTTTATTGATCACTTTGTCTGTTTTTGTTTATTTTCTTGCTTATTTTCTCCATGTTATTTATCATTTTGTGAATTTTCTTTTTTGTTTTTGCTCATTTTGTTTATTATTGAATATATAATTAACCCAGTGTGTCCATCCACTGTCAGTGAACCAACTCCATGGGTTTTACTGTAAATATGTAAAGTGATACTTTTATGGCACTTCCCAAATGAATTTTTCTGTGTATTTAACCTTTTATCAGCATTTATTATAATATAATCCTCTGTATTTAGTGTTTTTTCACTGTAAATCATGTATTTTCTTATTTTTAATTCACTGATCATGTAGATGTTCATAGAAGATCAGATTAAGGTTGAGAGTTATTATATCAAAACAGAGAAAACTGAAGAAAAAGTGACATTCATTTATTTTTTTAGCAAAATTTATCAATAACTTAACATAAAACAAACATCTCCATCCACTATCAATGATCAAACTCAATGGTTTTATTATTTTTTCTACAGTTTTTGTCTTATTTTGTTCTTTTTGCTTATTATTTGTGCTAATTTTTATTGGTTTTGTTCATTTTATTGATCACTTTGTCTGCTTTTGTTTATTTTCTTGCTTATTTTCTCCATGTTATTTATTATTTTGTGAATGTCCTTATTTGTTTTTGCTCATTTTGTTTATTATTGAATATATATATATATATATATATATATATATATATATATATATATATATATATATATATATATATATATATATATATATATATATATATATGTAAAACCCCAGTGTGTCCATCCACTGTCATTGATCCAACACCATGGGTTTTACTGGTGAATCAATGTTGTAGAAGATGACGGTGTTTCCACGGTAACTACGGAGCCTCTGAACATCCAAACGGGTCATATCTGATGACCATGAAAGGATGAAGAACTGTATTTTACACCAATTATTGACATGGATTGATAGGATTAGTGGATCAGCAGGTATTAAACAGTTTAGATCAGTAGATGGTTCTGGTCGGTGGCGGGTGTTTTTTTTTTTTTGTAATAATTCAAATTTGTACTCAGACCAGTTTCACAACATATTAGACAGGACATCATTGGTACCAAGCACACTGTTCCCTTTGTTTCGTTTTTTTTTTTTTAAGAAAAAAAAGGTGTCAATTTTGCTCACTGAAAAGAAGAAAAAGAAAGAAAAGGAAAAAAATGCAATTAGAGAATCTTTGTTACATGAATATTGTTATATAAATACAGAGTTTGCAGTGCGTTACATAACAGAGGAGTCATATGTGAAGCTCAGTGCATTTCGTGGTCATTCTACTTTATAGAACAATAACATGAATAATACTATAGATTATTTATGTAAACAAACATATTTACATTTACTGACACACACTCACATTTATCTACATGTATATAAATGACAGTGGGCGTGTCTGTAAGGGTTCAAACAGCAGAACCGTCTGTGTCCGGGTCCTTCCACTGCTGTTTCTGAGCTGATGTGTTGTGTTTGTTGTTGTTTGTTGTGTTGTTTGTTTGTTTGTTGACTCTTTTCGATGCCTCTCCTGGTGTTTTTCTGCTGTTTTTCCGTCAGAGAATCTGTGTGGGATCCGATCAATATGCCGACACGTGGGAGTTTATAGCCACGATAAACGGCGTCTCTGCACCAGGAAGATTTAAGACCCACCGTCAGTGTGTGTGGAGCCGTTCACAGACTCACAACTGCAACACAACGGATGGGGTTAGGGTGGAGTCCAAACACTCATGTGCATTAGACAGATACAGTGGAGGAAAAAAGGATCAGACCACCCTTTGGGTTCTTCAGTTTCTTATTAATTTTAATGCCTGGTCCGACTAAAGGTCCATTTGTTTGGACGAATAGAATGAAACCAACAGAACTGGGTCACAGCTGCTATCTGCCCAGTCCACAGGTTCTCTGGATGAAACCAACATCATTTCAGTTCTTCCATCTGTATCTGTGGCACCGCACTGACACAAACATATCACACTGATCATGTAGAGGGGCTTCACTACTCATGGATCAGATATGATACGTTTGGTGTTAAAGGGTTAACCCCATAAGAACACCTGTGTGTGAGTAAACACAAACAACCACAAAAAACAAATGAACTATTTTAGATTCTAGTTTAATGCAGAATATTCACAACCTTCTGTTTTATTATCATCACACTGTGAGATGGAGGAGGAGGAGGAGGAGGAGGAGGAGGAGGGAGAGGAGGAGGAGGAGGAGGAGGGGGAGGAGGAGGGAGAGGAGGAAGAGGAGGGGGAGGAGGAGGAGGGGGAGGAGGAGGGGGAGGAGGAGGGAGAGGAGGAAGAGGAGGGGGAGGAGGAGGAGGAGGGGGAGGAGGAGGGAGAGGAGGAGGAGGAGGGAGAGGAGGAGGGAGAGGAGGAGGAGGAGGGGGAGGAGGAGGAAGAGGAGGAAGAGGAGGGGGAGGAGGAGGAGGGGGAGGAGGAAGAGGGGGAGGAGGAGGAAGAGGAGGGGGAGGAGGAAGAGGAGGAGGAGGAGGAGGAGGGAGAGGAGGAAGAGGAGGAGGAGGAGGAGGGGGAGGAGGAGGAGGAGGAGGAGGAAGAGGAGGAGGAGGAGGAGGGGGAGGAGGAGGAAGAGGAGGAGGAGGAGGAGGAGGAGGGAGAGGAGGAAGAGGAGGAGGAGGAGGAGGAGGAGGAGGAGGAGGAGGGGGAGGAGGAGGAAGAGGAGGGGGAGGAGGAGGAAGAGGAAGAGGAGGAGGAGGGGGAGGAGGGGGAGGATGAAAGGAGGAAGAGGAGGGAGAGGAGGAGGAGGAGGAGAAGGAGGAAGAGGAGGAAGAGGAGGAGGAGGAGGAGGAGGGAGAGGAGGAGGAGGGGGAGGATGAAGAGGAGGAGGAGGATGAAGAGGAGGAGGAGGAGGGGGAGGAAGAGGAGGAGGAGGAGGGAGAGGAGGAGGAGGGAGGAGGAGGAGGAGGAGGAGGGTTTGGAGAGCAGATATAGAAAATGGAGGACTAGAGGAGGAGGAGTGGGCAGATGTTTGAAGTGAATGTGACCGAAGACGAGAAACAAACTGAACTCTGAACCTGTTTCAGTCGAGTTTTACACAAAAAAAACCAAAAAACCAAAGGTTAAAAACAGCTGAAAACATGACTTCATCAGGATGGAAACACATTTAAGACCGTCTGCAGAAAATAAACAGAAAACATGAAGAAAACCGTCCAAATGTTGTGGATGTTCTTCATACTTGAACCTCCTCAGACCCAGGACGTGTCTGCAGGACCAGGTTTGGCTTTTCTTCAGTCACTGCTTTTATTGGAAACATCCTGATGCGACAGATTTTTCAGATGCAGATTTTAAAAGTTTCATGGAATGTCCTGTGTGATGGACAGTTTTCTTTTCTTTTCTTTTCTTTTCTTTTGTTTAAACTTGTGAAACTTCTGTCCACAAATGTGGACAGAAAACCCCTCGCTGGGTCTGAGGAGGTTCAGGGTTTGAGGTTTAAATGTCTTAGAATTTAAACCAAACTAATTCAATTCAACACTGAACATAAGTGTCAGGTAGAAAGTTTCAGGTTTTATACTTTTTTTAAAATCTTAAATATTGACATTTTTGTCCAAATCCAAGTCGATACTTGTGTTTTTATGTGAATTGATTTTTCTTTATTTTACTTTTCTTACATCGTGTAAATTATTTATTTGTATTTTTCTCGTCTTGCGGTTTGACATTATTGGTCGTAACTGGAGCTTCAGGGTTTTTTTTTTCTTCTACTTTTTATGATATTTTGACTTTTACATTTTTTAAATTTCAACATCATTTGCTTTTTTGCTTTTCCTGTTTTCTTCTTCATCATTTTAACTCCACACTGGATTCTTAAAATTCTTTTTACTGTTTTAAAGCGTGTATTTATTTTTAATATTATCTTCTTTCTCTGTAACCCACTGACAGCTGCTAATGTGTGAAAGGTCCTGCATTAATTATTGCACATTTTAACCATTTTTCCTTCATTTTTATTCAGTCTGTGGCATATTTTGTTCTTTTTGTTCATTTTCTTGCTTATTTTCTTCATGTTTTTTTACTATTTTGTGTATTTATTAAAGGTTTTGTTCATATGAAAGTGTCCTGGGTCAGATTAGTGCTGTTTAAACTGGAACAGATCAGATCCAGGTCACATATGAACACAAAAATCTGATTTAGTCACATTTACCTACAGTCTGAATGGAGCCTTAGATGTTTGTTGTTTCTACATTTTCTTGCCTATTTAATTATTTTTGTCCTCAGTATTTTTACTTACATTGGTCTTAATCCATTTTTATTAATTTTTCTTTTTTTTTTCTCTCTCTTACTTTGGCGGGATTTCTTCAGTTTTTTGAATATTTATTTTTCCTTCATTTTTGTTCAGTTTGTGGCATATTTTGTTCTTTTTGCTTGTTTTTTGCTGTTTGCTTGTAATTTTTTTTATAGTTTTTGTTCATTTTCTTGCTTATTTTCTTCATGTTATTGACTATTGTGTGTATTTCTTATTCATTTTGTTCACATGTAAGTGGTCTGGGTCAGATTAGCGCTGTTCAAACTGTCTAACAGATCAGATCCAGGTCACATATGGACATAAAAATCTGATTTTGTCCACATTTACCTACAGTTTGAACAGAGCCAGAGATAAAAACCAATCCCAAAAAAGTTGGGACATCGTATAAAATGTGAATAAAACAAATACAATTTTCTACGAATCCTGAACCTATATGTCCATCAAAAAAAGACAATAAAAAACATGTCACATATACTATTGTAACTGTTTAAACTGTAACAGATCAGATCCAGGTCACATGTGGACACAAAAATCCGATTTGGTCACATTTACCTGCAGTCTGAACGGAGCCTTAGATGTTTATGTTGTTTCTACATTTTGTTGCCTATTTAATTATTTTTGTCATTAGTTTTGTTGCTTTTTTTGGTTTTGTTCTATTTTTATTAATTTTGTAACTTTTTTTTAATTGATTACTTTGGCTGGATTTCTTCAATTTGTCGCCAATTTACTTATTTTTCCTTCATTTTTGTTCAGTTTGTGGCATATTTTGTTCTTTTTGTTAATTTTTTTATAGTTTTTGTTCATTTTCTTGCTTATTTTCTTCATGTTATTGACTATTGTGTGTATTTCTTATTCATTTTGTTCATATGTAAGTGGTCTGGGTCAGATTAGCGCTGTTCAAACTGTCTAACAGATCAGATACAGATCACATATGGACATAAAAATCTGATTTTGTCCACATTTACCTACAGTTTGAACGGAGCCAGAGATAAAAACCAATCCCAAAAAAGTTGGGACATCGTATAAAATGTGAGTAAAACACAAATACAATTTTCTACAAATCTTGAACCCATGTGTTCGTCAAAAAATACAATAAAAGACATGTCACATATACTATTTTAACTGCTGAAACTGTCTAACAGATCAGATCCAGGTCACATATGGACCACATTTACCTGTAGTCTGAACGGAGCCTTCAACACATTTGATCAATGACTGAACAGACTCTGAATGTTATAGAAAGTAATTTATTACACAAACCAAAGCTAGTTTACAAATACAGTTTCCAGTCCTGTGTGTGTGTGTGTGTGTAGTCTAGTATGAACAAACCCACATCATCATATTTACAGACTTTTGCATACAGCGTGTTTTTCCTGTTCCTTTGTTTACGTCGAGTTTTTCCCCCAAAAATGAGGCTTTAAAAATACAATAAAAACTAGAAATAAAAGGTGATTTGTACAGAATGAGGACGGCCTTTGTTTCTTTTGTCTTTTTGGGCCGATTTCGTTGCGTTTCAAACAAACAGAGAGAAAAAATAATAATAAAAAGAGCCGGCACAACGTGGTTGTAGAGGCCGCCGCCCACCGTTGCCATGACGACGGGCGTTAAATCGTCGGGAAAAGCACGAAAGGATAAACTAAAGCGACGACACGTAAGCGCTGCCTGCTCTTCCACCTCCTACGTTTAAATACTGATAGACGACATATTCAGGACTTTTTTTTTGTTTAAGTTTAAAGCAGGACATTAAAAAGTATAAAAACACAAGACGAGTTTCTGGAACAGGCTCCGCCCCTCGCGTCAGACCAGGAAGAAGAAGAGGAAGAGGAGGAAGAGGAGGAAGAGGAGGGTTGAACACTGGAAGAGTCGACTGAAATAAAGCGACGGAACATGAAGCAGGTTTGTCATGTTTCAGCTGCTTCAGGTGTTAAATACGTGGAAAACATGACCAAATATGGTGTTTAATCCACACACCGTTCGTCCAATCATCACTCAGGATCCATTAGTCAATACTTGAAAAAAACAAAACAAAAAATAAACCCCACATTTTTACTTTTATGTGTAAAAACAGCCTGAACTCAACATGAATTTTAGACTTTCTTATTGTATTTATCTGAAATGACGAATTAAACCAACTTCTGTACAAAATTAATCCATTACTGCGCAAATTATTTTTGTTTTGTGATAAAAAATTGAAGAATAAATTGCATTAATTAACCATTAGAATGAACATTTTATCTTCACTTTAACCCAAATGTTAAATTCTGTCAGTGTTGAAGCTGATCTCGGTCTAAATTTCAACAGCTTTTTAATCATATTTGTCTTAAATACTTAAAAGTTAAGTGAATATTTGTGAGATAAATGTAATAAATCTGATTTTTTTTTCCTCAAATAGATTAATTCATGTGAGAAAATCCTTGACCTTAAACAAACGTCCACAGACATAAAGATAAAACCATCTATTATTATATTTATCGTTCAAATACATGGGACTTTTTTCATATAAAACGTGTCCGTGTTGCGTTCGTGCTGTTTATCGCGTCAGTCATGTGACCTCTGTCGTCCTCCTCGCTCTTCGTCCTGGTTGTGACGCCGGAGGAAGATGAGCACCAGCAGTCGGCTCTGTGGACCAGGAGGAGGTAGGGAGGGGCCAGGGGCGGGGCGGGGCTATGGGGCCTGGGGGCGGGGCTTCGACATCTACCTGATCCAGGACCAGGTGTTTGGGTTAAAAGCGTCCAGGTGTGGGCGGAGCCTCCAGCTTCAACGTCCTCAACCTCAGGTGGTTTTAATACATGAACGGTTCGTTATCGAAGCGAACGGGTTCATTCATGTCGTTAATAACAAACAAAAGTCAGAAAATTCATCACAAATAAACCTTTTTCAGTCAAGATTCAGTCAAAAGTGTCCAGTTTAAGCCGTAAAGACCCAGAGCTGCTTATGCGTCAGTTCACAAATGACTTTTTTTCTCTCTATTTAACCTTTAAGTGATTTATTACCATTTATTTTAATATTATCCTCTGAATTTGGTGTTTTTTCAGTATAAATCGTGTATTTTTCTATATTTAATTCACTGATCATGTAGATGTTCATTAAAGCTCAGATTAAAGTTGAGGGTTATTACATCAAAAACAGAAGAAAATGAAGAAAACTTGACTTTTGTATCATTTATAGGAATAATTACAGTGTTTTAACCTTTAAAGAACCATCAGCATCTACTTATCTAACGCAATTAATAACTTTTCCTCCATTAATCCTATAAATACATGGAAAAAATTCAGGCAAAAATGCAGTTTAACATTTCAGTATCAGATTTGTGTTTTTCACATTCATCCAATGGATTAATGGAATTAATGGTGGTTTTTTTTTTTGCTGTTTTCTTCCATTTTCTCTGTTTTGATCCATTATTAATAACCTTTGAATTGACACTGAACTTTGATTAACACCTACGTGGTCAGTAAATTAAATACATATAAAAGGAAAATACAGGATTTTTACTGAAAAATACTAAAGATGTCATTATTTTCAGTTCTGCAAAGCATTATTTTATTGACAGTTACCGTAACAATGTCCGGAGCAGCATATTTATTTTTTTGTATTATTTATCTACTCTAAATATAATAATGATAAATATGAGGGAATGGTAAAATGTAGAGAAATTCCTTTGGAAGTCGCCACAAACAGTCGTTCTGGGTCTTTAATGGTTAAAGAATCGACCTGTTTTCTTCGACGGTTTGAATCTGTTTGCTTTTACGTCATTAATCCACTTCCAAACTGTCCCATTTCAACTTTTCTCCGTTAAACTCATGTCTCTTCTGTTGATAAAACCTTATTTCGAACACAGATTCCATTCAGTCATCGTCTCAACCCGGCGTTATGTAAATAACCCCACTGAAGCCCCGCCCCCCGGTTGGTGGTTTTCAGTTTTCTAGGCGGCGTTCGTCCAGTCCCGTCACCTGTCCGTCGTCCCACGCGGGTCACACCCCTGGGTTTTAGTCCAATGGTGTTGGTTTCCGGCGGCATCCGTTTACCCTCGTCCCTCTGTGCCGCCGCTGTGGGTCTCCTCTTGGCTCCGCCCCCTGCCCCTCCCCCTCCATCCAGTCCCAGGGTAAATTCAGTCCACAAACAGCCATTTTACAGCGGTGGTCGTTTACTGCACTCTTTTCCTCCCCTCCCCCTCCCTGACCCCTGACCCCCCCTGACCCCTCCCTGACCCCCTGACCCCGGACCTGCAGCCCTGACCCGGGTAAAAACAGTCCAAATATGACGGTGTTTTTACAGCAGCGCGCATTTACTGTTCTTCTTTCCGCGGCGGGCCTGCAGCGCCGCCCTGGTGGCCATCTCGAACACCTCCCGCACGCCGTCCTTGGTCTTGGCGGAACACTCCATGTAGCCGAACGCTACGATCCGATTGGCCATATCCCGACCCTCCTCTGGCTTCACGGGCTCCTATTGGACCAGGAGGAAACGGGACAGTCAGGTTTGAACTGGACCGGGTCACACAACGGTTCTATTTCAGATCAAATGGATCCACTGGTGGAAAATGGTTTGATTTACACTAAAAAGCCCAGTTTAGATTGAAGATTAGTGAAAAGCAGACGTTTAGTGAATGTCAGAGGTCAGGGGTCAAACTCATTTTATGTCAGGTTTCACATTCAGACCAATAGGATCTAAAATGGGCCGAACCAGTAAAATAATAACACAGAAAAAAGTTAAATTACATTATGAAAAGGTCATAATTATAGAAAAGTTGTCCTTTTCCATCAATGCAAAAAGAACTTTTTTTTTTTTTTAACAAGATTTGGACTAAACATACTAAGTATGTAAAACCAGTACAATTTGTAACTATAATTCTTATTTATTTATTTATTTATTTTACGTGGATGCATTTTCATCTCTCATGTATTTATTCATTTTCCTTTTGAGGTACCACCTGGACCATAAGCCACACCCTCATAGTTCTGTCACACAAATGTTACTAATATGTAAAAATACAGGAAAATCATCCTGTAAATGCTTTTGCAGAAATTGATGAGTGTTTTTCAAAAATTTTTGAATTTTCAAAACAAACAAAAAACAAACAGTTGGGTCAGGAGAAAAAAAAAAAAAAAGACTCAATTACGACATCAAAGTACTTTTCAAACTTTACCAGAATCAAGTCATAACCAATCTTGATGTTTTCTAGAAGCTGTTAACGGACTCAAACCCAGTATCTGAACTCAACAGGTCAAAAACCTCCTTCACTACCTCGAATTATTCTGAACCACCAGATAAAGTGTCATCAAACCCAGGTTCTAAACAGAACCTGTCGTACCTGCTTCATCTTGGCGAGTTCCCTGCGCGTGTGTTCGTCGTTACGCAGGTCTTTCTTGTTTCCTACGAGGATGATGGGAACGTTGGGACAGAAGTGTTTCACCTCCGGAGTCCATTTTTCTGGAATGTTTTCTGTCAACGACAAGTTCAGCATAATCAGAATAATTCAACCTCATACAATTATTATCCTCATCAATATTTAACTGTTAAAACATGGTCCCATGACATGTAATGAGACCCAATGACTGAACAAATCATCTAAAAAAAAAAATACAATTACAGCAAAAAAGGCAAAAAAAGTAAATAGTTTCATTATTTTCCACAAGGTTAATATATACATTGTGATATTTTAAGGCAGGGTTTGGTCTTAAATTTGCTCTTTGAACATATAAATTAATCACAGGGTAAAATAAAGCCTCTTCACCTGTTCTTTTATGTACATTTTTCAGAACTGAAACAAAACACAACAGTTTTGAGAAAGTCGCCAAATTTACAAGTTATGTACTTCTTGTCATGGTTCGATTCATTTATATAAACATATTTTACCTTGAAATGACTAAAATTTACTGATAAATTTCCCATAAACCCAGAGAAAGCGGCGGTGCTACTTATTGTTGTTACTTTTGCAAAACCACCCAAAATGACAACAGGAGCTCCATGACAGAGCTCAACTTCAGCTCAGATAAATGAGAAGAACATTTATTCAGTAATTAAACATTAAAATGAGCCACTGCAAAGATAATGAGGCTCAGAGAAAAGCTTCTGTATCTGCAGAAGCATCGTAAAAGTGTTAAAAACGTCTTACTTTGTCAGCAAAAAAAGATGCTTTAAATGCAAACCGTGGGGCAGAGGAGTGTTCATGTGAAACTGGAGCGTCGCTACAATAATCTTTTGTTTTATTACAACTGGAACTGACATTTTCCTCTGATGTATTGGGTTTAATTCATGTCTGACATTTTAATTATCTGCAGTTTTATCTTGTTTTATGTAAAGCCATTTCCATAATCATTATATAAAAGAGAGAGAGACAGAGAGAGAGAGGGAGAGAGAGTCAGAGAGAGAGAGAGAGAGACAGAGAGTCAGAGAGAGAGTAAGAGTCAGAGAGAAACAGTTAGAGTCAGAGAGTGAGAAAGACAGATTCAGAAAGAGCATTAGAGAGAGTCAGAGAGAGAGAGAAAGACAGAGAGAGAGAGACAGAGAGTCAGAGAGAGAGTTAGAGTCAGAGAGAGAAAGAGTCAGAGAGAAACAGTTAGAGTCAGAGAGTGAGAAAGACAGATTCAGAAAGAGCATTAGAGAGAGTCAGAGAGAGAGAGAAAGACAGAGAGAGAGAGACAGAGAGTCAGAGAGAGAGTTAGAGTCAGAGAGAGAAAGAGTCAGAGGGAAACAGTTAGAGAGTCAGAGAGAGAGAAAGAAAGATTCAGAGAGAGCATTAGAGAGAGAGTCAGAGAGAGAAAAAGAGAGTTAGAGAGCGAGAGAAAGAAAGAGTTAGAGAGAGAGAGAGGAAGAGAGTCAGAGAGAGTTAAAGAGAGTCAGAGAGAAAGAAAGAGAGCGTTAGAGAGGGAGAGAGTCAGAGAGAGTTAGAGAGAGATGGAGAGAAGAAAGAGAGAGAGAGAGAGAGAGAGAGAGAGAGGAGAGAGAGAGAGAGAGAGAGAGAGAGAGAGAGAGAGAGAGAGAGAGAGAGAGAGAGAGAGGAGGCCATGACTGGTGGTTTTAGAGACAAACCCTTCATCTGAGGAACTGAAGGAACACTGAGTCACAACAGGATGAACACATGAGCATCTGATGAACACAAAGACAAATGAACATGGGGTTTGTTCTTGTGTGTGTGTGTGTGTGTGTGTGTGTGTGTGTGTGTGTGTGTGTGTGTTCAGACTCACCCAAACTGTCGGGGCTGTCTATGGAGAAACACATGAGGATGACGTCGGTGTCTGGATAGGACAGCGGTCGGAGGCGGTCGTAGTCCTCCTGCCCGGCAGTGTCCCACAGGGCCAGCTCCACCTGGAACCACCACCAACAGAGAGGATGATGGGAGGAAACCAACAAGGAGGAGGAGACACAGGAGGACACCAGTTAGTCAAGGTCAAGACCCACATTAACTCTAGAAGGACGACCATTATGACAGGACACAGAGTTTTATCTGTAATTAAAGTGTCAGAATGTGTCTTATTTTAACACATATAGGACGATATAAATGAATAAGTATGACTCATTGAAATAATTATTGACTATTTTGTGGATTAGTGATTGGATATTATCATACTGGTTAAGGGTGTGTATTGGAAAGAATCTAGCAATATGATACAAATCACTGTACAATATATCACGATATATTGCAATACTGTTAACACGGTCATATTTTTTGTTTGTTTTGTTTTTTAAAGATTATTTCCTGGACAAATTGAATTATACTAGAAATATGCACAAATACTAAACATTTTTATTTGATCAGAACAGAACCTAATGCTACATCACAAAACTTTCCTTTGAGAGTTAAAAGTTTAAATTATATTTTACAGACATTACAGTTTCAGATCCTGCTCAAATGTTCTTATTCTATTAGTTGTGTAAAGAATCCATAGTGGACCGTCCCTGAATCATCCAATGTCAGAACAGTATTTTTGTGCAATGCCAACAAACGAGCTAACATCTGCCTCTTTCAGACAGTACAAAGGGCTTATAAGATGCTTAAAATAACCAACAAAACAATGTTAAATAGTAAGTAAAATATAAACAAAAAGGAAAACCAAAAAACTAAACTGAACCCTCACCATGTCTGGATTTGAATAAACACACCCAAAATATCGATACAGTACTGTGAAATGAAATATCCCGGAACCGATATTTTCTTACACCCCTAATAGTGGTTACTCCCAAAAAAATAAATAGGAAAAAAAAAAAAAATATATACGTGGACTTAAAAACACTCCCTAGTCCAAAACAACCGATGATGCAACACTTCCAACAATCTGAACATGTACCAGCATCTATTCTCTGCATCCCATCATAATCCAGTTTTTACATCATATAACACATTTTAAAGCCTAAAATTCAGATCGATAATTCTCGTTAAATACGTCGACCCAGATATTTTTGTCCCATGTGGCCCCTGAAAACACTGAACAGGCTGCTGAGCTAAAAGAGGAAAAGAAACTAGATCAAGTGGTTCAGGAAAGTGTGACGACACCAGAAGAGGCCCTGGTCGTCCTCGGCAACGTGGAGGGTTAGAAACCAAGCAGCTGATAAAGACTCCACGTCCCAGAATCCAATTAACCCAGAATGAGGTCAGGACGTGGAGATGCAGATCTGATGGAGCTCAACAGGAAGTTTAGACCTTAAGTATGTTTGGATTCCAGACATAATCCAGACAACAACTTCATTAAACTGAGACACCACAGAGGAAAGAACCTGGATGACACAGATGAGCATCATTTCATCAGCTCTTATCAGGTCAGCATGTTCTATTACTATATTAATGTTTACTAAACGGCAAAAATGAGATTAGTTCTGCTGAGATTTTTAGAGTCCCCCCCCCCCCAAAAAAAAACAAAAAACAAAAAACATTTACAACATTCATAATTAGACATTAATATTATTTTTGGTGTCTTTAGAAGTGCTGTTTGTTGATGCTACATACTGGGGTGGGGAATCTTAGTTGTAAGGCCAATACGATACACATCTCTGATCTGATATATGTTAAAGGTACATGTGTGGCGTCTCACGATACAATATGATTCACACCCAAATCACAATACAGAGCGATTAAGCACATTCTGATTCAATTATTTCATTCTGGCAAAAAAAAAAATATGCAGTGCAATTCAATGAGCTTGATTATTTATTTATCAAATAAGACCATGACTTTTAACAAAATGGCTTTTGTGTAATAATGACAAGTTTTTCTCTTTGTTTTAGTGCAATAAAAAACATTAAATTATGAAAATATTTACATTTACAAACCATCCTTTAACAAAAAACATCTGAATAATTTGAAAAAACTGAAATTTGTAGGTAAAATAAGTGCAGTTTTCACAATATTATGCCTCACTTTATCATTTATACATGTGCATTAGACACAGTGTTACACAAACATGTGATAACAGGCAGGATATCGGTAAAAATTTGGAGTTTGGAAGTAAAATAAGAACAATTTCACATTCAGTTTCTCATTTGTTCAGGTCATTGTTCTTCTCGGTTCAACTGGACTAGTTTTGCTTCAAAAAGCAAAAATAGTCCAGTTGAACCGAGAAAAATAGAGCTGTCACTATTTATAGGTTATGTTATTACTTCACTTTAGATCATACTTGTCTGTATGTGGAACCTGAACTAAAATGAGTTGGACAACCTTGATTGTTCATATCTTCAGTGTAATTTTTGTACTTCGCGGGCCAGATTGGACGTTTTGGGGGACCGGTTTTGACCCCCAGGCCACATGTTTGAGACATCTGCTGTAAGGTTTCTGTTTCCACCCATAATGGTTCTAATTCTACTGTGAGGTGAGAAAATTAATCTGACTGAATGTTAAACTATCTGGTTAACGTCTGTGTGGATGTTAGTGAAGTGATTATTAAATTAAACCAGTACTCAGTTCGGTGTTTTTATGTAAACTTCATCTACATGAGCCATCTGTGGTTGGAGACACGCTGCAGGGTGAGGGAAGATGTGAAAATGGAGCTGCACACTTTTATCAACACCAAATTAAAAACCCCTGAAGGTAGAACTAAAGAGCTGAGCCTGATGAAGCACCAGGAAAAAATATGAGCTCCGGAACTGGTCCTGAGGCCCAGAGGCTCATGGAGGCGTTGTGACGGTTACAAACAGAAACAGTATGAGTCAGTCGTCTGAGAACGGGCGCAAATGTTCCAGGAGTTCCTGTTCGTTCACTCATACACTATATGGACAAAAGTATGTGGACATGTTGGATTCAGGTGTTTCTTTTCGAACAAGATAACAATTTAAAAGGGCTCATATTTGTCTAAACTCACTTCTCTTAGTCTGTGGTTCATTTATTTATGTATTTGGACCCTGATAGTTCATATAGTTTGAATTTGAACCCTCCAGCTGCTGCAAAACTATCTTTAAATTAATTTGGGCAAAAATCCAGTGGATTTCTACAAGCTGTTTGAATTCCTTCTTAATTTTTTACGTCTATAACTAGTTCCGTCTCCACATTTGCACATATCAGGTCCAGACTTAAGACGAACATTTCTCCGAGTTCAACATAATTGTTTGTCAGCAGCAGCCGTTGTAGTCCAGACTGAAAATATGCCCAAACCTGGAGCCCATTACGTAAAATGCTCAGTTGCTGGTTGAATGAGACATTTGTGCATTTAAAGGGCCAGCGCCCCAAACCACTTTTCTGGTGTCATTACTCAGAAATAGGGTTGAAGATGGACCTGTGGAGTTGAATTAATGAAGAATTCTGACCCAAGCAGAGCATTTACAGTTTATGGAGACCACAGGGAAATGTTGGAAAATGAAGAATTCCATTAAGAAAAAGAAAAGCAAAATATGACCCCTTTAAACCAAACTAACCAATGGAATGATATTTACCCTAATATGAAACTATATTCTGATATTAGCCATTTTTGTTTTGGATCCCAGACCCCTGTTGGAAAAGAAACACCTGGATTCAACGTGTCCACACACTTTTGTCTATATAGTGTATGTAACAAAGTGTTGTGGGTTGAATTCCTTCATTTCTTACCTGTTTGCCGTCGACCTCGATGTCAGCGACATAGTTCTCAAACACGGTGGGGACATAGACCTCAGGGAACTGGTCCTTACTGAAGACGATCAGCAGACAGGTCTTCCCACAGGCTCCGTCCCCAACTATGACCAGCTTCTTACGGATGGCTGCCATCCCTGCAGGAGGAGGTCAAAGGTCATGAGCAAGGCACCGTGGGAAAGAACAAGACATTCAGATGACGTTAGGGTAACCATATTTTGATTTCCAAAAAAAAAAAAAAAAAGAGGACACTCGGCTCCGCACAGAGACACTTGATCACATGCTATGCAAGTACTGTAGTAGACCTGTTCTTTACAAAGCGCAGATAAACCCAGAGAAACCAGGCTGTTTAGAATTATTTTTCTAGCTGTAGAAGTATCATAAAAGCTGCTGTGTGTATGTACCTGTGTCCTTTATCAGTTCAAATTTGTTCAGGTTATTCACATCTTTTTTGTTTGGTTATTTTGTTAAAGTAAAAATTTTCATAATTTACCGTTTTGGAGTTTTCTGCATTATTTATGGGCACAATATAATTTTTATTTTTTCACATTAAACTGAGAAGAAAATCTGGGGTCATTATTCATAGGTTATTCTGTTTTTTTGTTGTTTTTTTTTTACTTGAGATCATAATTGGTCTCAATGTGGCCCCTGAACTAAAACTAATTTGACACCTTTGACTTAATTTCAGTATAATTTTTGCACTTTGTAAATTCATACCATGGGTCAGATTGGAACCTCTGGTGGGCCGGTTTTGGCCCGTGGGCCACATGTTTGACACCCCTGTTATAGTGTGTTTGTGGACAGGTCCATCCATCCCACATCCACAGGCTGGTGTGGATCAGTGTCTTTCACTGCCCTAATATCCCCTATGTCACTGGAAAGCACAGTCTTTTCTTCCAGCGAGATCTGGAACTTTTCCGATGAAACGAACAGTGACAGACATTGAAAATGCGCCTATACATACACATTTAAAAGAGTTTTCCTGTGGAAAAACAATGAAAACCAGACATTTTCACTGTTTATCAAAACCACCCGGACATGAAAAGAGGACACGTCCAGGCAAAGGAGGACGTTTGGTCATCTGTTATAAAATCAGGATGAAAGAATTTAGTCTTAGTCTAGTTTGTGAATTCGTTTGGTTTGGTTTAGTGCATGTGGAGAGGTTTAGTTTTATTTTTATATAGCGTTAGCTTTAGTTTCATTAAGTGTTAGCTTTAGTTTTACTCTTATTTACAGTTAGCTTTAATTTTTTCAAGTATTAGGAAAGAAAATTAAAAGAAGCTGAAAAGTTCTGGATGAAAGAACGCCTCACATCAAATATGACTGAACGAACAGGAAGTTGGTTTTCAGAGCAGTGCTATTTTAGATGATACCGCATTATTTACTGATGGTTTCATTTAGTCATCCTCTTTTGAAAAGTGTGGTTGTGTTTATTTCAGGTCGGACGGTGACATCTTTAGCCACAGTTTCCGTTTAATATGTGTGACCTTCAAAGAGCTGACTTAAAAAATAAAAGACCAAAGTTATGTGTGAATAAAGGTTACAACTAAAGAATATTTTCACTGTAGATTTATCAGTTAATGAATTATTGTTTGGTGTAAACCTGTCAAAATGGTGAAGACACATTTACTGTCAAATAGGAGGAAATAAACCAGAAAACATTCACATTTATGGAGTTCAAATCAGACAATTTTACCCGTTACAACAAAACAAACAAAAACAACACTCAGCCTCCTCTTTAAATCATTGCCTGATCGTCACCAGGTCTGTGTGAGATGTTCTGGTGGAGGTGCAGATGAAACCCACAGTCCAACTCCTTCAACCACAGCTGCACACCAGCTCTGCATCTGCACCGGCGGTTGAACCTCAGGGAGTTGGACTCATGATTAATGGAGCTAAGGTACAACTCTTCATACTGATGATTAATGCCTTTTTCTTGAAATGAGAATGGAGATGAAATGAATGGCCGTGGGGTGTATTTCATAACAGCACAGGTGACTGTAAAGAACAGGTGTCCATTTGGAAGTGGAGGAACAAAAGGTGGAGGACGTCCTGGAAGTCATGGACATTACTCTGAACAGACAGACAGGAACAGCACTTTCTAATCTAACTTTCTTTGTAATTCCTTTAAAAGATCATCAATCAAAACTTAGGAATCTAATTTAAGTTTTACTGTATTTTATGACATGGCTGAAAAATGTTCTTTTAATTAAACACACGCTTTAAGGCATTTCACAGAAGTTTTGAGCTGAAGTTGAACTAAACTTTCATAACGACATTTCAGTTTTTACTGCAAACTATACCGTCCAAATGTTAATTATTGTCCCTTAAAACCTGATTGGATCTGATTAGAAGACTGAGCACCTGGTGGACTCAAACCCACTGTTTTATAGGTACGCTATATGGACAAAAGTATGTGGACACGTTTCTTTTCTAACAAGGGTCTGGGATACAAAACAGTAATGACTAATGTCAGACTATAGTTTTATATTATGGGATAAATATCATTGCATTGGTTAGTTTGGTTTAAATTGTTATCTTTGTTTCCAAAATCTACTTTCTTCACATCTCACTGAGGAAGAAAAGTCTCCCATTAAACATTAAGGAAATGTTAAGGTTTCTAAACTTTATGGACAAAAATTTTGGGACATATGTTTACAGATGTAAGATGTCTTGTTCATGAGGATTTGAGATAAAAACATCAATATTTCCTCTTAGTTGTGGTAGAAAATTATTATTTAGTCAGAGTGTGAAAAATATTTTAGAAATTTAGCGGAAGAACATTTAAAATCACAGACATGAAGAAAATAAAATCAATGTTGCAAGAAATTAAGTCAAAACCATTTCTGAGGCATGTTGGAAACAAAGATAATGATTTAACCCAAACCAATGTAATGGCATTTATCCCAATATAAAACTATATTCTGACATTAGTCATTATTGTTTTATATTCCAGACCCCTGTTAGAAAAGAAACACCTGAAGTCAACGTGTCCACATACTTTTGTCCATATAGTGCACATTCATTGTGGGTCGGTGCAGTGACGTGGTGTGAGGGTGGAGGAGCTGAGGTTTCTGCCCAGCCTTTACACAACGACTTACAGACAAAATAAAAACGCAATGCACCGAGCTAAAAGGAAGTACAACGCAGCAGAAGTTCCAGGAATAACCTGATGTCAGTAAAACAGCCAACAGATGAGTCAGTGTGGGTGGAAGACGACCAGCTTACCCAATGACACAAGGGAAGTTAGGGGGAAACAGTGACGTGAAGTTTCATTTGGTTCAGAGCAGTGGTGTAAAGGTTAAAGAACACTGGTCTATGAATAAAATAACCCTCCAAAGTGGTGAAACTTTACCTGTTTGAGTCACTAACAAATATACATTCAGTCCAAATGCTGGTTTTCTGTAGTTTCACAGACACCGTCTATGGTCTAAACATGAAAAAGTAAGAATTAATGGTAGAATGGGTTTGAGTCCAAAGGACCGTTTGTGTCAGAGCAAAACACTGTCTGTACTAGGGGTGCAACGGGACACGTCATACCGTTCGATGCACCCTTCACGGTTCGGTACGAGCATGTACTGCGGTACGGCTCATTTGTCATTTTCAAATGACATTTCCGGACAACTTGCGTTTATATTAGGGCTTTGCAAGATGGCTGACTTATGGAATTCAACTGTTATTGGCTGGAGCTGAACGCGAAGCCCGGCTACAGCATTAGGTGCAGAGCCGGACACAGTGGACCCCGGCCCAAGGATTTCTTCAATTTGTTGCCAATTTATTTATTTTTCCTTCATTTTTGTTCAGTTTGTGGCATATTTTGTTCTTTTTGGTTATTCTTTTTGATATTTTTTTTTATAGTTTTTGTTCATTTTCTTGCTTATTTTCTCCATGTTATTTACTATTTTGTGTATTTCTTATTGGTTTGTTCATATGGAAGGAGCCTGGGTCAGATTTGTGCTGTTCAAACTGTCTTTAACAGACTGGATACAGGTCACACATGAGCAAAAAAAATTGGATTTGGGCCACATTTACCTGCAGTCTGAATGGAGCCTTAAACTATTACTGTTGCTGCATACTGTGAAATTTTGTACATATTAAGAATTAATGCATTATTTTTTGTCTTTTTAATTTTTTACAGTAGTTTTATTCTACCCTACTTACCATTTATATATTCTATGTTAGATTTTATTCTTTATCTTTCTTATGCTACAAACAAAGACCTGGGTAACTACTTTGTTCTATCATGTACCATTGATTGAATGACAAAACTGAGTCTGATTAAAACCAATACATTACATTTGTGGTGCATTAGACTCTTCACAGTAGGCGTAACCACTAGTTGTATTCTGCAAAACTAATAAATAAATACATGTTATTGGATCCTTTACTTGTGAAGAGTTTAGAACGTGACGATGACAGGGTCTAACCACAGCCCTGATCTGTCCATGTTCATAGAAGTCACATTCAAAGCAACATCTAGAACAATTTCATCTTCCTTCTCAGAATCTAACCCTAACAAATGAGTAAACACTCTATATTTAGATTAGAAAGACTGCATTTCCATTTCCAACGGAGACTGATTAAAATTCAGGGCACAAGAAAGCAGCCGTTTCCTTTCATACATGAACAGGAACTGCACAGAAAAGCCCATAGAAAGTTTGAGGGTGTGGAATACAGATACGTTATTCACACAAGTGCACATCAAACGCACCTCATTTGTCATGGCAGCGCTGCCGCAGAGACCCTGACGCTCGCACCAGCACAGAGGACGTACTGTGGATTTACTGGCTGTACAAGGACGACAGGACCTCACACACAGACCGCCATAAATCATATCGCTCTGCACTGTTTCCTCCATGAGCTCAGAGGGATCAGCATCCACTGTCAATCACATCACTGTCCTCGCCTGTCACCATAGTGACCTGGAGGCGGGGCCAAGAGCATCTCTGCTTTGTCCATCGGGTCTGGACTACGTTTTCTGGGGTAATAACTCAGCACAGGTGGAGGCTAGAGGTCAACTTCTGATGGGTTTTTAAAGGCAGATATAACACCAATAGTTGGACTAAGAACAGGATTATGGTTTAAACCATGGACGTCAAACTCATTTAGTTCAGGTTTCACATTCAGCACAATTTGATCTCCAGTAGGCTAGACCAGTAAAATAATAACCGAAAAATAATAACTCCATTAAACTCTGAAAATATTTACATTTACAAACAATCCAAACAATAAAAGATGCTAATAACCTGGAGAGAAAAAAAAAAAATAATTCTTGAAAAGAAAAAAAAGTGCAATATTATGCCTCAGCTTATTTATACATACACTAAAAACAAAAAGTTTAGGATATTTCTAATTTTTGGGCTATTTTTTTTCATTTGGGATTCTTGCACAGCACTTTTTACTTTTTTTGTGTGTGAATTGAAACATTTTTTTAATGACCAGACATAGCTTTATTTACAAATGGCAAAAGCGACAAAAACAGACCAGAAAAAAAAAAAAAAAATTTGTAACTTTTTGTTTGTAGTGTATGCATTATAGGTCAGATCTATAAAGGCACAAAACATTTAGTAACAGGCAGAATATTGTTAAAATTGCTCTTAATTTTCTTTAAAGATTTCAGGTTGTTCATATTTGTTCAGATTATTCACATTTTTTGTTAAACGATAGTTTGAATGTAAATATTTTCATAATTTAATGCTTTTTGCAAGAAAATTTTGTAGTTGTCATTATTTATAGGCGTAATGTGATATTATTTTGACATTAAACCAAGAAGAAAATTTGGAGTCATTATCATTTATAAGTTATATATTATTTTACTTGAGATCACATTGGTCTGAATGTGGAATCTGAACTAAAACCAGTTCAACATCCATGACTGTTCATATCTTCAGTGTAATTTTTGCACTTTGTAAATTCATCCCATGGCCTGGATTGGAACCTTTGGTAGGCCAATTTCGACCCTCAGACCACATGTTTGGCACCCATGCTTTAAACTGTGTATTTACTTAGTCTTTGATATGCCAAATGCACAAAAATGCACTAAACTGTACAGAAGTGGATGCAGTTATCATGTGTAGTGTTTTTTTTTCCCTTTACTTTTCTTGCATTTTATTCTAAATTATATCTTGTATTTATCATTCACAACCGAGACAGCACCTACCGGCTGAGAATTTCTTGTCTGTGTTTATGTACTTGGCAAATAAAGATGATTCTGATAATGATTCTCCTTCCAAAACTGTTTGACACCAACAGAAAAGAATTATCTCTGGAAAAACTTGAAAAAGCTCAAAAACCTGAAAATCAGGTGAGATTTTTTGCTTCAGTTTTCTTGCAGTCACCATTCAAACTCACACAAATGTGTTTAAAACGATAACATTTTCACCACATGCTCACACTAGTGTGCCGTTTGAACCTCCTGAAAACAGCCCCTTTAAGCATCGCTGGTCATATTTTAGGTTGTCACCTCCAGAGATGTGTTGCTGTGTGGATGGATGGTCAGTGCCCACATTCTCCACTATTATCTGTGTCTCTTTGCTTATTTGAAATCCCTCTGGTCCCAGTTTGGGGTTGAGTTCCTTTATGATTCAGTGGGCAGTGTGCATGTGTACCTCACCTACAGTGGAGGTGAATATGTAGAGTTTACTGCAGCACAAAGATGGATTTAGATTCAGCTGCTCCGCCTTCCTCCCCCTGAGGTCTGCTTTATATTTTGTCCACACAGCAGTGGGTTGATTCAGCTCCTCTTATTAACCATATACTGTTCATATCGCATCACAGATTTAACAGAACATTCAGCTGCTTTACTAAACATTTACTCGCTTTATTTTTAGACCAATCTTCTAAAGTTCATGCACATTAAATGCAACTTAAACAGTAAGATTTCAACTATTGACTTTAATATTCAACACTTTTATCATCTGTATCGTCTTATTAAATAAAATACTGTATTATGTCAATGGATAGAGTGAAAGTTAACTTAATTCACCATTTTACGTCAATATCTCAGTGACGTTAGTGTTTGATGTCTATTCTAAACTGAAAGACTTTCATTTTAAATGCAAATATACATCTGCTACATTTCCTTTATTGTTGAGAGAAAAATCCATCAGCCCTGAGATTATTTCATTAGCAATTGATTATTTATTCAAAGAATTAATCAGTGAGGCATTTTAGGTGGAAACTGAAAAAAAAAAGTTATGATTTACACAGAAGGTGCCTCTTACAAATGCAATAAAAACAGAAATATTCAGTTTATGTACAGAAATATACTAATCCATTAACACCCACCATTATAACAGGCCATCAAAACTAGATTTCTTCCTGTTTTTTTTGCAATAAAATTGTCAAAATGTCTTTTTTGCTAAGAACTTAACTTAAAAACAGTGTGTTACAGTAAAAAAAAATAAACAGAATTGAATTTTCTATCATATTTATAATAAAATAAACAACTGAAAATGCTCATAATGAAATTTTAACAGATTACAGAAATAAACCTTCAACTACTTTACGTGTTCAAAAATTTTTGCCGTTTTCTGATGCAGTTTGACTTTTGCGAATAGCAGAAATGATTCAGGAGTTATGGTTGTTTGAATGTCGTAAAATGCAAACTGTAGCACCAGAGCAACTACCGTCATAAAAGGGTTAAAAAAAAAAAAAAGAAGCATTAAAACTTCTTTTTATGAAGCTGCAACATGGACAATGTGGAGATTTCAGTTTTGTTTTTGTTTTTTTAATTTAAGTAAAATGTTTGAGCTCTTTTTTTGCTCAAATAAATCTGAAAATTGACCGACTGTTGCATCCTAAACTCAATTTATTCAACGTGAACTTGTTTAAAACACAGACTGAAGTATCTCCGGTGGTTCAGGTGATTTATTCCCTGCAGTTTAATAAAACTGACTTCCTCTCAGCGTTTTTATCGTTTCAAACTGGCTTCTGACCCTGAGCCCCAGAGAGGTGCTTTGAGAATCCTATAAATGGTAGATGAACATTCAAAGTAGGACAGCAGTGTCAAAAATGATTACACCCGCCGCGTTTGAGGAAAAAGAAAGACAAAAACGGGGGCAGTCGTAGCCTGGGGGTGGAGCTGAAGTAGGTTTATGGTCAGTGTTTGAAACCGCTGACCAGCGGCTAAAAAGGGGGAATAAAAACGTGTCCTCGTTTCTAAAGAATCCACTTAGGACTCTATTAACAGCTCATTACAAACACTGGGTTATGGTCAACAACAGGAGTCTAGTCCCCATCAGATTATAGATACAAGGCTCTAGAAAACACTGTAGTGCTGGGGTGTCAAACATGCGGCCCATGGGTCAAAACCAGCCCACCTATGGTTCCAATCTGACCCACGAGATGATTTAATAAAATATCAAAATTGCACTGAAAATATTAACAGTCAAAGATGTTTAAGTGATTTTAGTTCAGGTTCCACATACAGAACAATGTGATCTAAAGTAAAACAATACCATAATTTATAAGTAATGAAAGTACACATTTTCTACTTAGTTTAATGTGAAAAACTAGTATTAGGCTATACTATGAAAATATTCACATTAAACTATCCTTTAACAATAAAATGTGAATAACCTGAACAATTATGAACCTGAAATGTTTAAAATTAGGTGAAATTTAAGCAATATTCTGTCTGTTACTATATATTTTATGGCTTTGTAGATCTGATCTGTAATGGACATGGATAAATAAGTTGAGGCATAATATTGGTAAATTGCATTCATTTTTCTAAAGAAATTGCAGTTTTTTCAGGTTATTCACTTTTTTTTGGCAAAGGATAGTTTGCAAATGTAAATATTTTCATAAAATTATGGAGTTGTCATTACTTACAGGGTATTATGCTATTATTTTACTGGTTCAACCCACTGTAAATGAAATTGGACTGAGTGTGGAACCTGAAAGAAAATGAGTTTGACATCCCTGCTATAGTGGGACATATTCTAGACAAAACAAGATATTTATCAGGGCAACACAACAGGAAACATCCATTAGCCTCGGGGGTTGTTGTGTCTGAACTGTATGACCTCCAGTTCTCAAAGAGCAGAGGAAGTCCAACGGTAAATGTGAACACTGGTCAGACCGACGCCCATCAAACGCTCGATTCTCTGAGGAGACTCCCACTACTGACAACGTAAGCATTTTACTCACTTTTACAACAAAAAGATACATTTGCAAACTTCAAATGGATTAACGAGTATCAAAAATTCAACTATCGCAAACAATTCCATGACTCAGTGATAATACTAAATTTATGTTTACTGGGGGGAAAAAAATCTGCCGTCTGCTCATTTATTTACACAAAAACATTCTTAAATCTCTATAATAGATGTACAGAAACTCTGTTTGCAAGAGCTAATTTAACTAAACATTCAGTTTCATTCCCAAATATTACATAAACTCATATTTCTCACATTTAGCAACACAAACGAGGCTTACGCTGTAGGGGGCGACAGCCAAGAACATATCCCTGAAATCCCCCCAGTCCTCTGCGAGACAGCATAGTTAGACAACTGATCTGAACTCAGTTTGAGCTACATGGACCTGATAGTGGCAGAATAATTGTCAGAACCAATTTAACCCACAAAACTTCACCTAGTAAATGAAAATGACACCATATAAACTCTGGATGGTAGACAGAACATGGACATTGGAAAAACATCAATATGAACTAGGGATGCAAATTACCGATTAATCCTTTTATCATTAGTCGGTTGAGCTTATCGATCAATTAACGATGACTCGATAAGCGGCGATTTTCCTGAGAACCTGAATTTCTCTTTAATAGGGTCAATAAGAATAAAAGCTAAATATTTTATCTATACTTCATGAAAAAAGCATGTCACATTCCTTAATGACTGATTTATTGAACCATTGGATACAGAACAGGCAATGACATTTATGTAGTAGAACTAAAGAAATTATGCAGTGAAATTCAATAAAATACATGGATCTGAAGAGGGGCAGTTTGGAAGAAATGGGCGTTTCTGAGTTTACATCACTGACACGGAGCCAGGTTTCAGCAGAGCTGCTGTTTTAATCTTTATTGAGTATGAAATGTCTCCAGATGAAGCACTAATCTGGATTTTAGGATTTCATTATGCCTACCAGTATCAGTACCAAAAAAAACTTAACTGAATTAATTTCATGTCATGCATAACTACTGTCTGAAATATAGTAAACTTACAGAATACTTATAAATACAGATAAGCACTGACGACACCACTCTACTGTTATTAGCATTTGAAAGTCATAAACCATAATTATATTGCAAAAGTTTGTATTAATTAATTTAATATGTTGGAAAATACAAAATCTGTGGTGAAAGTACAGTTTCCGCCTGGTGTGAATGTACCGTTTCATGCACTGGAATGTAACGACTTTAAGGTTTTCCTTCTTAACTACGTTTCAACAGCACAGAGGCTGTGAAATAACACCAACCACACACATTATCATCATCCTGAGATGATGAGAACATGTTAGTCATTCTGTATCTGCCAGACGTCTTGGTCAACAGCCAACACAGAGCCTCCTCGAAAAATATAACATGCATACACTATATGGACAAAAGTATGTGGACGCGTTGAATTCAAGTGTTTCTTTTCATTTAACTTTAAGAAATATTGATGTTTAATATGTTAATCCTCCTGAACAGGACATCTTACAGCTGTAGCCATGATGTGTCCCAATATTAATGTCCATGTAGTTTAGAAACATCAATATTTCCTTAATGTTTAATGGGAGATTTTTCTTCCTCAGTGAGATGTGAAGATAAGGTATAAATTGATTTGAAATTTCACAGTGAACAGCAGCAACATTACAAGCAGCAAGTGCAGAGAAAAGACAGGAGAAACAACAAACCACTGAAGAATGAAATATGAAGAGAAATTAAGAAATCTGGTATTTACGTAAAGAAAGTAGATGATTAGTTGTGGTAGAAAATTATTATTTAGAGTCAGAGCAAGAAAGAAAATGTCAGAAATTTGGAGGTAGAACATTTAAATCAGTTATGGATAAAACAAAATCAATGATAAGAGAAATTAAGTAAAAACCATCTCTGAGTCATTTTGGAAACAAAGATAATTTAAACCAAACTAACCAATGCAATGATATTTATTCCAATATAAAATTATATTATGACATTAGTGATTATTGTTGTATACGACGGCGTATTAGGGCCACATACGAAAATAAAAACACTTGTCACTACGAGAATAAAGTCATAAAATATCAAGACGAAACCTGTAATTTTATGAGAATAAAGTCGAATACAAAAAGTCATAATTTTACGCGAATGAAGTCGTAATACGAGAATAATGTCATATTTCGAGAATAAAGCCATAATTTTGCAAGAATAACGTCTTAATTTAAAAACAGGCGGGAAAAATGTTATGATTCAACCACCACTTGCCTTGCAAGCGACCACTTCCACTCAGTCCCTCCTCCACAAAAGAGGCAATTTGCTCCAAATCCATTCGGTTCTTACGATGAAACAAACCCAAACGTGTGCAAACTGTCTTCAAAGTCCTTCGACTAATGCTAATGTGTGATGGTGGGCGGGGCTAATAGGCTCCGTATTGGCCTTTGTGCGGTAAACCACAAATGAAAGCGGAACCTCACAAAATGTTCTAAGTTCTCCATTATGTGACGAGCGGGTATGACTTTATTCTCGTAATTATGATATTTTTTCCTGCCGTTTTTAATTACGATGTTATTCTCATAATATTATGACTTTATTCTCGTAATATGACGACATTTTTCTTATATACGACTTACTTCTCGTAAAAATATGACTCTTGTGTTCGACTTTATTCTCCTATAAGTACGGGTTTTATCTCACTATTTACGACTTTATTCTCATAGTGACAAGTGTTTTTATTTATTTATATGGCCCTAATATGCCGTCATAGTTTTCTATTCCAGACCTGTGTCAGAAAAGAAACACCTGAATTCAACATGTCCACGTACTTTTGTCCATATAAAGACTGGGTACAGCCTGTGGATGCCATCACACATCACCAAACTCTAAGTTGTGTGTAAAGTAGAAACTCTGTGGAAGGTTTGAAAGAGGCCTTGCTCTGCTGTAATTCCCAGTTTGTCATGTGACTTCCATCCACTGATTATAATCGACGTTCACAACCAGAACCAGAGTCCACGTGCACACCTTCACCTAAATGTCCATCAGCACGACACTCCAAGATGAAATGAAAAGAGACAAACGGCAGATAAGCAGAGACACCGGGATAACCCCATCAGTAACAGAGGGACGGACTCTGATAAACAGCAGAGGAAAACAACAGGAGATGACAGGCAGCTTCATTAAAAGTCTGATTCACACTTTGAACCAACTCCACTCCATCTGAGAAACACATTAACTGAAGTCCTGACAAGGCAGCTTCACTCTCCTCAGATAATTTAACTAACTCTGAGTCCTAGTTTCCACTTGTTTTTTTTCATTTATCTGAAGACATGTACACACCGAACATCTACATTTACACCAATGTCCACCGTGAGTTGACATCGTCCACTTTCAAGCCAATTGTCCAGCTGTGAAACAAGAACTTCACTGAACTACCAACCTGTAACACAACGACTGAAAAACACTGAATCACTCATAAAATAAAATAGTTTATGCAACTGTCATCATAGAAACATACTATCCCTAACTGTTACCATCTTCTGGTTATACATAAATGTATTATCTGTAGAAGGTGGTCGTAATGTGCATAAAAGCTGGCATTTAACAACAAAAGAAAAAAACAAAACAAAACACTATTATCAGGCACCAGCAAAACGTGCGATATTGTACAAACTAAAGACACATACAAAACAAATAGTTCTACAGCTGTAAAAACTTCTACGTAAAAAGTCTAACCAGAGATGAACTAAGGCTATGTTCAGACTGCAGGCAAATGTGGCCTAAATCTGATTTTTCTGCCCCTATGTGACCTGGATCCGATCCGTTACAGACAGTTTGAATAGCACTAATCTGACCCAGACCACTTTCATATGAGGTCCTAAATCCGATATGCATCTGGTATTTTGCAACGTGACATCAGTCTCAATAGCCATATCGCATTTATCCGATCTTTACGTCATTGAAATGCGACAAATGTCAAGTATTCCGTCAGAACCTCTTTTGCGCATGTGGATCACTTCAGGGTTGCATTCAGTTTATATTCAAAACTGATATAAGTCACATTTAATGTGGAATATGAACGAGCACACACCCACACACTCCAAAAAAAAGGATTTCACAAAAAAAAAAATCTAAATTGTGCATTAAGACCTGCTGTCTGAACGTAGCTAATTAGCTGTTCTTAAAAGCTGACTAAGCCTAATTTCAGTTATTCTTTAATTAAATGTGTTAATTCCGTAATTACAGCTTCTTATATATGAATATTTTCCTGTTTCTGTCCTCCTCTGTGACAGTGAAATGAGTATCTTTACAGCTTAACACTGATCAACATTACACTGAATAACCAAAGAGTTAATAAATAGATGAACCAACAATGGAAATACATGTTTAAAGCCCTGGGTAAGTGTAAAGAGACAGATGAAGTATATGAAAGAGCGATGGGGTGCAGAGTTTGTCATGTTTTAACCCATTAAGACCCAAACAGCTACTGGCAACCAAAATCATCTACTGATCTGAAATGGTTAATAACTTGTCAACCATTAATCCTATCAATACATTGAATAATTCAGATAAAATGTGGTTATTCATCTTTTCATGGTCATCATATGTGACCCATTTGGACGTTCAGAGGCTCCGTAGTTACCATGGAAGCACCATCATCTTTTACAACACTGATTCACCAGTAAAACCCCTGGAGTTGGATCAATGACAGTGGATGGACACACTGGGTTTATGTTCAGTAAGGATATCTTTGCTGAAAGTCACTTTTTCTTTGTTTTTTTTTCTGTTTCTATATAATCACCATCAACTTTGATCTGATTTTTTATGAACATCTACATGATCGTGGAATTACATAGAGGAAAATACATGATTTTCACTGACAAAACACAAAATACAGAGGATAATATTATATAATAATGGTGAGAAATCTCTTCAGAAAGGTTAAATAGAGAGTAAAAATCACTTGGGAACTGCAATAGAAATAGCTCTGGGTCTTATGGGTGGAGTAATAACTGAATATCTCCCGGTGAATATCAGGGTTTTTGCTTGAAATCTCTGTCCTTTGTCTGAACCCAGAATATGCATCCAAACTGAACCGCACTTTTCTCTGCACAAGACTCGTCTGTCAAGCAGCATCTACCGATTTAGGATTTTTAAGCGTAATAACCTGTGTACTAACTGTCACCACGTTAAAGCTAGAACAGCCATGTTCTGGACGTCAGGCCTGCCTGTCAAACCCACTCACAGTACTTAGCTGGATTTTATTTGATCAGCCAAGTGTAAAGCCAAACACCAGTTCCGCTTGTTTCCTCGCACGACACAACTGTAAATGTATTATTAATAATCAAAAACGGTGGCTGTGAGCTTCATGATTCACCATCTTGTCCTTTAGAAAAACCCTCCGCTGACAACAGCCTCGTCTAAAGCCTGTTCTGAGTCGACGCCAGGAAACACCCCACACACTGTTCATTCTGCGGCGCTCGCTCTGCTTTAATGATGGTTAAACCGACCGCCGGCTGATCAATGTTTCACTTTTTGACAGGAAGTTGGCGGCTGCCTTTACTCTGCCACCTGACATGTTTTTCTGGGGGCGGTGGAACTTAGAATCGTTCCTATGTTCTAAAAAGGAAACATCTTATCAACCCCACAGGAGTCATCGAAAGAGACATTATGCTAAACATGTCCTTGTGAACGCATGCAGGTGGACACGCTTTGGCAGACATGGGGACGTTTTAGACCAGGGGAGTCAAACATATGGCCTGTGGGCCAAAACCAGCCTGAAAATGGTCTAATCTGGCCCACGAGATGAATTTCAGAAATGCAAAATGACATTGAAAATATTAATAGCCAAGGACGTCAGAGGCCACATATAACTCTATGTAATCTCAAGTAAAATATTCACCAATAAATAAAGAAAACTCCAAATATTTCCATGGTCTAATGTGAAAAAAGATTATATTATGAAGATTTTTACATTTGCAAACTATCCTGTCACAATAAACGTGAAAAAACCTGCACAAATCTGAGAAACCCGGATTCTCAAGAAAATTAAGAGCAATTTAAAAATATAATGCCTGATACAAATGTTTTCTGGCATTTTTAGATCAAACTGATCTGTAATTTGTGGTAGTAACAATAAGCTGCGACATAACTAATAGTAAAATTGACTTACATTTTTTCAGGGTGTATATGGTTGTTCAGGTTATTCACATTTTATAAAGTAATTTAACTTTCACACTAAAGAGAAAAAATTTTGATTATTATTATAGTTTATTCTGTTATTTTACTGGTCCGGCCCACCTGAGATCTTATTGGGCTACATGTGGAACCTGATCTAAATGCGTTTGACACCCCTGTTTTACACATTTCCAATCCTTTAGGTATGCAAATTGTAAAATCTTCTCCAACTGCATCTCACACAAGATATACAATATTAAAATTCATGTATGGGTCTTGATTTACAACCATTTTCCTCGCACTAATAAATGTTTTGTGAACAGATTTACCACAAAAAAGACGATAAAGTGTATCAGACCGTGAAAATGAAAACACCTCAGAGGACAGATGAGGATGGAAAGATTGAAGGAAGAGGCTGAATTAGTCAAAAATGGAGGAAATGGACGGGTTATAAGACCCACCACACTGGACCAAACTAACACTTTCAAACCCACTGGTCATTCCATGTGTTAAAACCAAAATAAAGACACGATAAAAATGTAAGCTATAAAAACTGAACCACCTATTTAAGCACTAACCTCTAGAAAAATAAAAGCACAATAAAGGCCGATAATTATGGATAACAGTGAGAAAAGTGTTGTAACTGACCACAAACCAGAGTCCAGCCTCCATTTAACCTGCATTTGGATGTAAACCTACAATCATGAGATTAGCAGTTGAATTAAATTTAACTTCCTGTGTTGTGTGGAGGACAGGATATGGTTTTAGGTTTTAACGGTTTTGTAAATGCTGCTCAGCCACCGCAGACGGAGCTGTCATGTCTTTACTGGATTCAAGCCTTCTTCAAAGCTTTTTTTAATCCCATCAAGATTAATAAAATCAGTAAACATAACGTGGAGGAGCTGCTGAAGATGTCAATAGTGATAATAACTGTCAAATCAACCCAAATACATCTGTCAATCAATCAGCTCCTTCTGAGGAAGCCCAATAACTCACAGTCCACAGCCATAATTACCTTCCAGAACACTCTGCAGTGTATACTTTTGGACATTTAACACCAAAACGCCTGTTAGATGGAGTCCACATGAAGATACGTTTGGTGTCCAGTCTATTTGGGCTCACGTCAATACATTTTAACAGCTAAGAAATAGAATGTCTATGACAGAATTATTACAGGAAACACACCTGACTGACACTAGTTGGATTTTAGCATCTGATAAGGACATTTTGAACAGAGTTCAGGACCAAAAATGTGACTTTCCATTTCCTGATGAATAGTTATTTCACATTTATCATGATAATTAGCTAGATAAACTGATAAAAACATTCACCATGTTAATATTTTTGAGTGCATCAATCAGCCCTAGGTGCAGGTAAATAGTTCACTTTTGAGAATGAATTAGGATAATCTACATTTTTAGAACAGGTAAGCAAAAAAAACAACAACAAAAAAAAAAAAACAACAACACGGAAAGCAAAGAGAACCAACAAGTCCCATCTGTAGTTTAAGTCTGCAGCAAACAAAGTGAAAGCACCGAAAACCTTAAGTTAGTTTAGTCATGTTAGTACACCCAACCTGCAAATATCTTAAAAATATGATTTCTACTTTAATTATAGTGGGCAAAATGGTCAAAAACATTATCACAAATGTTTCCATATCACTCACTGCTGTCATTATTTTGCTAAATGTCTAATTGTGATTTCCTTCCAGTTTAAAAGTTGGTTTTTCCTTCAAAAAACATCCAACACGACCTTTACCAGACAACACCTACACGCCTACAAATGACAATACCTGAACATAATCCAAGTTCTTCTCATCATAACATAATCTAGGGGTACAATCAAACAATTAATGATAAAATGTTACATCAAAATTGCAAAATTAAGTAAAACAACAGAAAACAGACATATGGAAGTGTGTTAGGATGGAGATGCAGAAACTAAACCCTAAACATGTACAATGGAAGTGTCATAATGGAAAAGTAGGAATTATCACTTTAACACTGAGATCTGGCTTAATTTCACTGGTCCTACAATTTTCAGAAATGATCTGCTTCAGAGATCAGATGTGTTCAATGTAATGAATTTTAATAAGATTAATTGGAAGACAAATTACAAAAGTGCTGGTTTGCTGATGGTTTCAAGTGTTATTACACATATATGTCGGTTTATGTCCACTTATAAAATAGATTTATAAATGCTCACTAAATAGAACCTGTAAAGTGACTGTATGTCATGTGTAAAAAGTGTTAAGAAGTAGATCTGTAGCTCTGACACTAATATTCCTTTGGAGTTAAACCCATTCTCTCATTAATTCTCAAATTTCACATTTTGACCGAAGACTGAATCTGGGAAACTTCAGCCAACCAGCATTTAGGACTGGGTTTTTCTTTATCAGTGACTCTCATGTGGTAAAATTTCACTACTTTTACTCTGGAAGTATTTGACTTGTAGACCAGTGTTCCCATTAAACTATAAGAATCCTGCTCTGACTGGGAGAAATGAAGCTGTGGGTGTGTGAGGTGTCTGTACAGATAGAGCCTGGTCGACTAGACGTTGGTAGATGTGTCCGTGGAACCCTCGGTGTGAAGTCAAACATTGTTTTTAAGGCAGCTCTGACTGGGTGGGTCACCAGAAAGATGGCGTCATCACACAGGCAACAGCTGGCCAGTGTGTCCGCAGTGGAAGAATGGGTGGGTGGCCCCCGGTCCAAACAAACACCCGCACACAGTACACTCCAAGCCCCGCATCCAGCATGACAGGCCCCGGGGGACACAACTTATACCGCCACTATAACCTGGGACGAAGCCCCGGGTTAAAGAACCAACTGTTTCCGAAGTGCGGACCCGCCTGGTCAGCAGAGCAAGCGGGAAAGGGGCTTATTGTTCGGCCGCGGTCTAGATCAGTACACGGGGGGATTAAGACGCTCTGGTTAAGTTTTCCCGAGAACGGCCCAGTCATTATCAGAACCTGAGGAGTGGGATGAGAGAGCCACGGGACAGAATAGCGCAGTTTCTCCCGGTGTAACTGTGTGTCAAGTGCGGGCGGAAGCGGCTTCGTATTCGGGTCGGTGGAAGACAGACAATGTCGCTCAACCGTATGCTAGCATCCGTCAGCGGAGGAAGGCTTAAAGTAACTTAACCGATGCTAGCTTCAGTCGGCGGAGGAAGGCTAACCTTAAGCTAATACAGATGCTTAGTTCAGTCAGCGGAAGGAATGCTAATTTAAGCTAACGGATGCTAGTTCAGTCTTCTGGCACCGGAACGGCTAACTTCAGCTAAACCGACTGCTAGCTTCGGTAGCGGTCACTAACACCGGCCTCTCGGAGCACCGGATAACTTTAAAAAATAACCTCCTTCCGCTGTTAAACCGTCTACACATTCACAACGACACTCAAAACAACCCACGTGTTCCCAGAAAAGTAGTTTACCTGCAGTTTGTGGGCGTAGCGGGCGGGTTTTTTTTCGCTTTTGCCGGAGCTGAGCCGCTTCCTCCGTCTTCAATCTCTACAATGAATTAGCTGTCGGGCGCGCGCCGCCGGGTTTGGAGTTCACGGCGGAGGGGGGAGGGGTGGCGGCCACGAGCAGCAGAGCCACGCCTGCGCGGTCACGTCGGGGCTGGAGTTTGGGTTGGTGTTAAAACTGCAGTGGAGATGTGTGATGTAGAAGGTCTGAGGAAAAAACACACTATTATAGAGCTGACATTCACACAGAGTTAATTTAACGGCCTGTTGGTCAAACACAGGAGTTTATTCACTGTTACAACTCATTTATAAAGGATAAACGGAAGCACTGAAGCCAAATTACAGACATTTATCCTGAACTTCACCTCTGCACACCTACATCTGCAGATGAACACAACATATTTACATTTTCCTGCATCTGTCAATTCATTTTTCTTATTTTGATTCCTTTTTTTTCTCCTTCTGTGAGACCAAAACATAAAAGCTATTACTTTTACTCGTACCAATAAGTAAAAAACAACATGGTGTCACTCTACAAGCTGAATCTGAGCTAGAACTGAGAATATTTTCTAATCTTATATTTAAAAAGTTTTATTTAAAATTAATAATACATGTAATTTGAGACAGTGGGAAAATTTGACAACATTTAGGAAGAGTTTTCGTGGAGGATGCTGACCTTGTTTCCCAATCAGAGGCTGAATCATAATGTTTCATAAAAATAAGTTCGTTTTTTTTTTTTTTTTGTTTTGGAAGAAAAGTACAATATGGCATTATTTCTGTCTCATTTTCTGATCTCAACCCTCAGTAAGATGCATTTTTGTACATTAAACCACCAACTATTTATGAACTACTTCTATAAAATAGAGATTTCCTGCCTCACTGTCACCTGGGATTTATTTCTGATCTGTCAGATGATTTTTATTAGATCTTGATGTGAATTGTGATGCACCTTCAGATATTCCTGTAGTATAATTAGCATTATATTAGCAAAACTGAATGGAATTAAACATGTGCAGCTGCAGTGAATGAATACAGCAGCAAAAATAATCAAAAACATTAGATTTAATTGTGAAAGAGACATTTCACTGCAACAAACTCCTATGTTTCATTTAATGGATGGAGACCTTGTACTGCACGTATTTTCTCGATCTCACTGCTCCACCTAATGGACACTTTAGGTACAGCATGACTTTTTATAATTTATAAGAAAATCATCACTTAATAATTTGAAATAACTTAAAATAATAAAGATAGATGTGAAAATTAATAACAGTTTTAAAACATTAGTTTGAGAGGGTTTAATTATGAAAAGAAAGATATAAAAGTCAATTATCATCTACATTGTGTATAGTCCTGATTTCTTACCTCTTCTTCGACTGGTAAACTGAATTTTTATGACATTTTTTAGCCTAAACCGTCAATTGTGAAGAAAATGTACAGATTAAATGATAAGTAAAATGACTCAATGAGCTGAATTAACTGATTTTGAAGTGATTTTAAAGAGTTGCAGGAAATCAGAGTGTAAATATTAATAGTACATTTCAGTTATTATCCCTCTGAGACCGAACATCTGCACACGATGACTTCAGATTTAGACTTTGCGGCAACATGCACCTAATTTTATTGATTTAAACCAGTTTCCCCATTAGTCCACATTTACTAGTTGTAACAACACATAATTTATCATAATTTATTATAATATATCCTGTGTTTTTAATTTTTTCAGTGTAATCATGTATTTTCTTATATTTAATTCACTGATCATGTAGATGTTCATTAAAACTCAGATGAAATTCAAAGGTTATTATATAAAAACAGAGAAAACTCAAGGAAAACTGACTTTTTTCACTCAAATATATCAGACTGAACCACAGTCAGGTGTCTACAACCTTGTTTTGTTCATTGTTTGTTTTTGTTCATTTTGTTGCTTGAGCTGTTTATTTTCTCTATTTTTTTGCCACTGTATTATTTGTCCTCAGTTTTGTTCAGTTTGTAGCCTATTACCTCCACCAGAGGAGGAATTGTGATCGGCTTGCTTGTATGTGTGTGTGTGTTGTTTGTTCGCAAGATAACTCAAAAGTTATGGATGGATTTTCATGAAATTTTCAGGAAATGTTGATACTGGCACAAGGAAGAATTATTAAATTTGGTGGTGATCAGGGGTGGGGGGCCCACAGGGGGGCCCCACTGACCGGCCTTGGCAGAGTCTGCGCTCTCCGAGTGCTTTTCTTGTTTTGCTCTTGTTGCCCCCCCCCCCCCCCCCCCCCCATTTTTATTCATTTTGTTAATTATATTGCAAACTTTGGCTGTATTTCTTCATTTTGTTGCCAATTTGATCTTTTTTTTTCTTCAGTTTTGTTCAGTTCGTATCTTATTTTGCTCTTGTTGCTTATTTCCCCCCCCCATTTGTATTCATTTTGTTAATTTTATTGATGACTGGCTGTATTTCTTCATTTTGTTGCCAATTTTAATGATTTTTTCCTCAGTTTTGTTCAGCTCGTGCCTTATTTTCTTCATGTTACTTATTATTTTGCTGATTTATTATTCATTTTTGTTCATTCTATTGATCACATTGGCTGTTTGTTGCTTTTATTTGGTCGCTATTTTATTCTTTTTTTTTAAATTCATGTTTAATTTATGCTTTTTTTTTACATTGCTTTTTTTGATTCCATTTTTATGTTTTTCCCTCATTGTATTTTATGAGTTAATAATATAAAAGGTAATAAGTAAATCACGGTTTAAGTCCAGATGAGGACTGAAGTTCCATTTGTTATTATTTATCTGATTTCTGTGAGGAAGTCACGTTGTCCAGTGGTTTTCTCTTTAAATAACCCGTCTGTGCTCTGGTTTATTTACACGTCATAATAAAAAATCCTTCCTCGATTTACTGTGATACCCACCAGGTTTGATGTATTTATTATAAGACTTTACTAGCTTTATTACTTCATGTAGTATTTTAACTGTGGGTTCTTATAAACCGTGACTATCAGAGCCTAATTACAGGGTTCCAGATGTTTTAAGGCACTGTTCACCTGGAAACTGGAACTAAACCCATAACATAGAACCTTATACTTCCACCTCAGCTGTTAAAATAACATTCAAACCACACAGTAAAAATCACAACATGTACTTTTACTGCAGTAAAGAATCACTACATGTACTTTTACTGTATCTGTACTATGTGTCGACTCTGAACCTGTGACTCTGTCACAAAATCAATCAGATGTGAAACGCTGAACACACTGAACATGTATAATTGATACAGAACAAATATTTTACCATTATAATAGTTTTTTGACCCTTCCTCCATAGATTATAAAATGTTTTGACCAAAAATATAATTAAACCACTGATAATCATCTTTCTTAACCATATTTTTTGCTAAAATCACAGAATTGTCTCATCTTTACATCATTTTGTCTGTTTTTTTTTTACATAATTAAAACCACCAATTAGCCTTGATGCACTTTGTTTTAATTCTTGGTTTTTCTGGCTTATTTTAACGTGATCTTAACTCATCATTTATTTATCTATTGTCCCATGTATTGTATATATATATCTATATTATTATGTTTTTTATCATGCTTTTGACAGGTTTATATTGGCATTTTAGTGATATCTGATGACTTTTATCATTTTATTCTGTTTTATTTACATCTATTCATCATTTTGTCTGTTTTTACATAATTAAAACCACCAAATAAGCCTGACGCACTTTTGGTTTGTTTTAATTCTTGGGTTCTGGCTTATTTTTATGTGGTCTTAACTTATTAGCATTTATTTATCTTTTTGTCCCCTCTATGTATTGTATACTATTAAATGATGCTTTTCTCATGCTTTTGACAGGTTTTATATTGGCATTTTTAGTGATATCTGGTGACTTGTTATCATTTTCATCTGTTTTTTTCAAATCTGTCATTTTGTCTGTTTTTTGACATAATAAAACAACCAAATAAGCCTGCTACACTTTGCTTTGTTTGATTTCTGGGTTTTCTGACTTATTTAACATAATCTTATTATCATTTATTTATTCCCCTTGTATTTTATTGTATTATATTATGTTTTTATCATGCTTTTTACAGGTTTCATTTTGGCCTTTTTAGTGCTATCTGATGACTTCTATTCATTTTAGTCTGTTTTTTTTTAATCTATGTATTTCTAGTCTGCAGTGTCCTGTGGTTTTCATGTTTTTTGTCTTTCTCCCAGACTGCAGAACAAATCTACCTACGGGTAGTTAATAAAATCACATTAAACCTGAACCAAAAACCGTCTCTGCTTTCTTCTTTTCCTCCGCTCAGGACCATACATAACCAGAAACAGACGCTGGGACGTGTTTCATGTCATCATTGACTGTTTTTTATGTGATGACAGTTTGACCTGTTGTTAATCAGCTTTTTACCGGTTTCGTCTGTAAAAGTGCTGCATGTTTCTAACCGTCTCTCTGGGGAACATTTGGATTCTTTTACTAGAAGAACAAAAAAAATGTATCAACAAAAACCAGAGGAGGACTGAACAGATCTGTGTCAGCCCGAGTTTTGTGTTCAACTACTAATAAAAGAAAAGTTATCAACTGTTCAATTCAACCACAAACTGCAGGTAAAAACAAGAAGCCTGCGGTCCACCAAGACACAGCACAGGTGCAGGTCCAGGTTCCAGGTCCAGGTCCAGAAAAGTCTCGTAACGTAGTCCATCAGCACCGATCCTTCAGTTACCTGATCGAAAACTGACGCCTCCAGAGTCTGAGAATCAGAGCGACTACGGCTGCTCTTGAAGACTTTTATAGAGAAGAGTCGACACCCATTTCCTTATTTATTAACAAAGACAGAGACACAGAAGCAGTGGAAGAGCTCTGCACGGGGGACGAGGTCCAGAAAAGACAGGGTTTCTGGACGTTTACCGGAGGCAAAGGAGAAGAAGAAGAGAGAAGAGGGAAGTGTCCGTCTAACTCATGCTAGTTCAGGTTCCACATTCAGCCCGTCTCCCCTCAAATGGGTCAACCAGTAAAATAAACAACATAACTACCACTGATGACAAGGTCCAGGTTTGTTTTTGTTTCAGTGCAAAAAAAGTTAATTAAATTATACGCATAATGTGAAAAACCAGGAAATTTCATCTGAAAAATAAACTGCAATTTAACAATATTATGCCACAACTTATCATTTATAAACTGTATGGACATAAATATTGGGACACAGCTGTAAGATGTCCTGTTCATGATGATCTGACATTGGAAAATCAATATTTCCTTATAGTTTAATGGTAGATTTTCTTCCTCAGTGAGATGTGAAGAAAGTAGATGGTTAGTTGTGTGAGGAAATTATTATCTTACAGTCAGAGCATGAAGGAATATTTTAGAAAATTTAGAGGAAGAACATTTAAAAATCCGAGTCATGGGTAAAAAAACCCCAAGCAAACCAAAAAAACACATCAATTAAGTCCAAAAACCATCTCTGAGTCATTTTGGAACAAAGATAATTTAAACCAAACTAATGCACTGATATTTATCCCCTAATATAAAACTATTCTGACATTAGTCATTATTGTTTTGTATCCCAGACCCCTGTTAGAAAAGAAACACCTGAAGTCAACGTGTCCACACACTTTTGTCCATTTACTCTACATCTACATTACAGATTGAGTGGATCTACAAAAGGCACAAGACATTTAGTAAACAGGCAGAATACTGGTAAAATATCAGAGTTTGGAATTTGGAGTCACCATATTTGCCGTTACTAGAATATTTGACTGGTTCGATCCATTTGAGGTCAAACCGGACGAATGTGGCAACCTGAACTGAAATCAGTTTGACACCCAGTTCATCCCGCGGGCCAGACAGGAAGCTTTGGCGGGCCGGTTTGGCCACGGGCCGTATGTTGACACCCATGGTCAGAAAATGAGGCGTTACAACCGACGAGTCTGTAGTGAAAGCGCTGTACAGTCCACGATCCTTGGACGTGAAGGTCTGGGTGTGTGTTGGTGATATCGAGTGTATGCCTACTTACTGACACTGAACGCACTCCTATACTGTAGTCTATACTGGTACTCGCATATTCGTACTCGTATACTGGTTACTCTATACATGTACTTGTATATTCATACTCATATACTGGTACCCGTATGCTCGTACTTGTATACTCGTATTCGTATACCCGCAGTCACTCCCGTCACAACGCCAGTCTCTCTACGCACCATCCGTTACGATCTTGAAGGCGCGTCCTCGAAGCTGATGATGCGGACTTCCGGGTGCGTGGCTCCGCCTGTAGAGGGCGCCGCGCCGCTCTGGGACAAAGAGGACGAAGACACGGAGGCGCCGACAGCTCCACCCCCCGGCCTCGGCGCGGAGGAGGCGGATGCGGGGAGGAGCGGCTGCGTGTCGGTCCTGACCTCATCGTCATCATCGTCTTCTTCGTCGTCCATGCTGGGCCACGCAGACTGGTCCTCCACACGCTTCAGACGCTCGTTCAGAGCCTTCAGCGCCAGTTGTCTGGAAAGAAGGCGGAAGGAAAACAGCTTCAGTCGATATAAACCCATCAGGTACCAGTGGAACGACACTGGAATCATAGATTTATTTGAGTCTTAATGAGTGTTATTTAAATAAAACACTAACAAATAATGATGAAAGACATGGTTGATCATTTCAAAAATTCATCAAAAATCCAAAAATGCAAATTTCTCCAAACTGTGATCAAACTTCCTAGACATTGTTCCACAGAAGCTACATAAAAAATTTGAAGATTGTTGAAATCTAGACATTGGTTGCCTTGAGTTTGACCCTTCAAGGTCACTTAAGGTCAAAGGTCATAGATCCAAATGAAAGTCCATCTATGACTTCTATCAGTGTTCAATAGGAACTATACTGATATCTGTAAACATTTCCATGTTATAAACCGTCAAAATATGGACCATACAAGGAAAGGCTAATATCTAATATTTCCAAAAATTCATCAAAAATTTAAAAATCTACATTTCTCAAAACTGTGAACAAAATTTGTAGACCTTGAAAAAAATGAATCCAACCAGTAGTGTCTTCAGAGATGTTTGAAGAAACTGCTAACAAAGAAATATGTTGTCATCTTTTAACTCCATGGTTTTTTGGTTTTTTTGTGTTTTTTTTTTTTTACTTGCTTTTAGATTTTTTTGGTCCTCACCTAAAGTTTTCTCAAGGCTAAAGGTTAACTTGCTTTATTATCCCTGTGGGGAAGTTCTGTCTGTACTTTACCCATAATACAACAACACACAGTACTTAGCATTAGCATTAGCAGTTAGCACACATCCGGAGCATCACATAAGGAATATTGATATTTACAAACTATATGGACATAAATATTGGGACACATCATGTCTACAGCTGTAAGATGTCCTGTTCATGAGGATTTGAGATAAAACATCAATATTTCCTTAAAGTTTAATGGTAGATTTTTCTTCACCACTAGATGTGATGAAAGTAGATGGTTAGATGTGGTAGAAGATTATTATTACAGTCGGAGCAGGAAAAATATTTAGAGAAAGAACATGTAAAATCATCGTTATGGATATAAAAACGAAAACAAAAAATAAAATCAATATTACAATTTTGGAAGCAAATATTACAATTTAAAATAAACTAACCAATGTAATAATATTTATCCCAATATAAAACTATATTCTGACATTAGTCATTATTGTTTTGGATCACAGACCCCTGTTAGAAAAGAAACACCTGAAAGTGTCCACATACTTTTGCCCATTTCATGTATATATATCTCTGTGTCTATCCGACACATCAAATCAGTCGTATCAGAGGAAGGCGCCGGATGCCGAACACTGACACTAAACTAATTAGTCAGCGTGTGAGGCTGGTTCCCACAGTAAACAGGTTAGTGTGTGTATTTACATGTAAGATGAGCTGCTGAGGTTTCCAGGGGTAACCCACATGGAACCGACTCACTTCCACACAATGAACCGGGCTGAAAACTAACCTGAGACGACGTGAAAGCAGCTTTGTGTGACTGAGTGTAAGAGTAGACATGTGGGACATCACTGACATAACGATGGGAAGTACATGTGTCTGCGGTACAAATACCAGCGTCTGTACCGATACAGGTTACATACATGCTCATATTTATAGATTCAACTTTCACACCAATGTTTAACCATGATTATGGAAGGGAATTCAGTTTAAATTCTCTGATTCCAGCTCCTTAAATGTGATCTTGGATTATGAACCAAACAGGGCCCTTGGAGATTGCCATTACAGGACATTTAACAAACTACTAAAGATGAAATGAGAAATACAACAGTTTAAATTTCACTTTCCTTAGTCTGTGGTCCATTTCTTTGTGTATTTGGACCCTAATAGTTCATACAATTTGAATTTGAACCCTCCAGCTGCTGCAAAACTATCTTTACATTCATTTGGGCAAAAATCCAGTGGATTTCTACAACCTGTTTGACTTCCTTCTTAATTTGTTACATTTTATAACTACTTCCGTCCCAACATTTGCACATATAAGGTCCAGATTCAGACGAGCATTTCTCTTAGTATGACATAATTGTTTGTCAGCAGCAGCGGTTGTAGTCCAGACTGAAAATATGTCCGAACTTACAGCCCATTACCTCAAATGTTCAGTTGTTGGTTGTATCGATGAAATCAAGCACAGTCAACAACATGGACGGGGGCGCGGTCATGTGCATTTAAAGGGCCGGCGCTCAAAATGACGTTTTTTGTGTCATTACTCAGAAATAGGGTAAAGATGGACCTGTGGAGTTGAATGAATGAAGAATTCAGACCCAAGCAGAGCATTTACAGTTTATGGAGACCACAGGGAAATGTTGGAAAATGTGTAATTCCATTTAAAAAAAGCGAAATATCACTCCTTTACGTAATCAGCCCTTGTTCATACATGTTCACAATGCATTCAGTCAACTTTCAAGAGCAGCGTTACATAAATAAAACATTTATTCAATGAGAAATAATGACGCAAGACATGGGTGATCATTTAAAAATTCGTCAAATTTCAAAAATAAATATTTCTCAAAACTGTGGACGAACTTTGTAGACATGATCCCAAGGAAGATACAAAAATTTTTTTAATGAATCCGACCAAAAGTTTTGGAGAAGGAGATTGCTGAAATGTAGACACTGATGACCGTGGGTTTGACCCTTCAAGGTCACTCAAATCAAAGGTCATGGACCAAAATGAAAGTCCATATCCTCCTGACACCCAGCAAGTCAACGTTTTGGTGTTTTCAGATTAATTAATCACCTGATTGGAAACAGCATGATGCAACATTTTTCTCAGATACTTTATTTATTTATTCATTTATTCATTTATTTATTTATTTATTTAGGATTGTCCTTTGTGGTGGACTTTTTTTTAGTTTTTTAAGTAAAGCTGTAAAACTCTTGTCCACTTCAGAGGACAAAAATGCATTACTGAGTCTCAGGAGGATATATGAGTTCCTATCAGTGATCAATAGTAAATATGCTGATATCTGTGACCATTTAAATGTTATAAACCATCAAAATATGGACCATTAGAAGGAAAGGCACATTTTCAATATTTCAAAAATTCAAAACCCTGAATTTCTCAAAACTAGAAACAAAATTTGTGGACATTGTCTCAAACAGGATAAATCTAAAATTAATCTGACCAAACTAAGAACACATCTCTCTGTCAAAAGGATATAGGAGACAGCAGGATGTTGTTAGTTTGCATTATATTAACTCTTAATCAGCCCTGAGTATTGTAAAGAGGAGTTGATAACATTGTTTATCTTGTTGTTTTTTTTGTAGTTATGTTTTTTGTTTTTTTTTCTTCTTTTTTGGGGGGTTTAATAGGTTTGTTGTATAATTTGTTTGTATATATTTTGTTTGTGTGGTTCCTTATGTAAATGTATAATTTGAAATATTAATAATAAAAAAAATAAAATAAAATAAAATAAAATTAATCTGACCGGTAGTTCCCTCAGAAAAGATGTTTGAATACTAACGAAGAGGACAATGTCGACCAGTGAGCTAAAAACGACTGAAAAGATGCAACAAGATGAAAACTAGAAGCACTCGGAGAGCGCAGACCTCCGCCAAGGCTGATCAGTGGCCCCCCCCCGTGGGCCCCCCCACCCCCGATCACCACCAAAATTTAATCATTTCTTCCTTATCCCATTTCCAAAAAACCCTGAAAATTTCATCAAAATCTGTCCATAACTTTTTGAGTTATGTTGCACACTAACGGACAGACAAACAAACAAACCCTGGCAAAAACATAACCTCCTTGGCGGAGGTAATAAGGGAAAACTCAAAAAATATGTAAAAGATGCACCAGACACAGATGTTATGAAGGACATAACAAGACAAAAAAAAATGTGAAAATGCAACAACACAAGTCAAAAATGAGCATTTACACCAACATTATTTTGCTGGTAGACGTAGAAATTGATGGTGTCATTTTGTAAACCTGTGTTTCAAACAGATCTAGATCGGTGTTGAAATGATGAAACAGATGGAACAGATAGAATTGAGGTGGCGTTATGAGAACGTTAGTACGTTAGACCTTCTATTTAAGGCCATGTGTTGTGTAAACTAGTGTCATCTGTGTGAAATACAACCCTCCAACACATGTTCAATCCAAGTGTCAACAGCCTGGGTAAATATCACTGCTCTACTGGGTTTACTCTGTGGGTGTGGTCTGGTACAGCAGGGGTTAAAGGCCTGAAACACCAACTGTCTGGATGATGGAGTTCAGACAAAACAGACCCCCATTTAACACTTTATCGGGCAAGTGATTATTTTTGGTAATTCCCTAAACCTGGTAAAAAACCATAGGTCCACCCAGGTGCATGCTGGTCTACCTTGGTGCTGCCTATTTATACCCAGGTCCCCACAGTCTAAACTAGGGATGTAAACAATTAATCGACTATCAATTAATTGTCGATAAGAATTTGCACGATTAAATAATTGTCGGTTAATTGCCCGTTTCTCCGGCTGAAATCTGGCTCCATCATGTCAGTGGTGCAAAGTCAGAAATACCCATTTCTTCTAAACTGCCCTCTTCAGATCCATTTATTTTATTCAGTTTCTCTGTTGAATTTCTTCAGTTCTGCTCCATAAATGTCATTGTCTGTTCTGTATCCAATGGTTCAATAAATCAAACATTAAGGAGTAGGACATGCTTTTTTCATGAAGTATAGAAAAAATATTTAGCTTTTATTCTTATAGACCCTATCGAAAAAGAAATTCAGGTTCTCAGGAAAATCGCCGCTTATCAATTCATCATTCATCGATTGATAAGGTCAACCAACTAATGATTAATGGATTAATCAATAATTTGCATCCCTAGTCTAAACCAATAAGAAAAGCAATAACCACGAAAGTAAAAAAAAAAAAATTCTAAATATTAAACGAAAAAGCAAAGAATCAAAAATAAACAATTAGCAAAAAAAGTACGAAATTACTAAACAAAAAAGTAAATTAACTTTAAACAAAAAACTAAATAGACAAATAGCTCCTACACATTTATCAGATCAGTTAATATGTGCTCCACAAATTAAGTTTATTACTAGATAATTAAAATAAAGCTGTGATGTGATTTTGTCTTATTAACCTCCTGAGGCCCAGTAAGTAAACATTTTCACCATTTCACATTAAATAATTGCCTCAATTGGAAACAGTATGATGCAAGTATTTGCAGATACAATATTATTATTATTATTTTTTAATATAATGTCCTTTCCAATGGAAATTTTTTAATTTTTTATTTTAAATTAAAGCTGTGAAACTCTTGTCCACTATAGAGGACAAAAATGCATTGCTGAGTCTCAGGAGGATATAGTGGAAAATGTGGGACTAAACCGTTTGTTTTCAGAACTAGATTAAAGTCATTAGTTTGAGCAGAGGTTGGAGTTTGTCTCTGAGGTAAAACCTGCCGTGTATCGTCACTGATCTGTAGATTTACTGATCCAAAAACATCTGTAACATGCTGAAGAATGTAGCAGGACAACAGCCAAGGCTTCAAAACCAAAAATAAACCCTGGAAGTGTTTGAAGAGGAAGGAAATTCCCTCATATTTTTAGTAAATGAACACAGATTCTACTTCTCTCTGGTTTTTTAACTTAGCGGTGGAAACACGACAGCAGGATGTTCAAATACTGTAAAACACTGAGTCTGCACAAGTTTCAGTGACAAAAAACAGGTACAAAGAAGTGGAGACATGTCGAACTCTGCTCGAGGAGGGAGGTTTATGTACATTTCAAACTCAAAAGTGGGAGGATTCTATGAATAACATCCTGAAACATTGTTTAGTCACTTTACTTCTTCTCTGGGGTTTTAGTTTCTTTTTGTCGTTCGCTGAATGTGTCTCTAGAACTCCCCAGATTTTAGCTTATTTTTCACTGGATTGAACTGAAATTTGCTCTAAACATCCACAAAACACAAAGAATCTACATTATTTTAAAGAACTGCAGCTGAAGGTTTGTAATTATCAAAGGGAACATCTTTAATTTCTTTGTCATCAACAGTTTTCCCTGTTTTATTTTTGATTTTTTAAAAAACCAAATCTGCACTTTTGTAGTATGTAAGATTCAGCACATTTAACCTGGATGGATTCAATTTGTTTTTTGTTTTTTTTTTAACGGTTTCTTATGGTTTATTTGTTCAGATTTTGTTTTTCACCAATACTGTTTTTATACTTCTAATTTATTATGAATAGTGTGTTTGCTCTTGCATTGTATTTTTATTCTTATGTTCTATTATTATAGATCTATCTATCCATTAATCTATATCTTATTTAAGTTTTTTCTTTAATTTTCTTGCCTATATTTTCCAATTTTGTTAATTTTTCATTAATTTTGCTGCTTATTTTTTGCTGATGCTTACAATTGTCCATTTCTGCCTTAATTTGTTCTTTTCTTTACCTATTTTGTTCTTATATTTATGACTTTCATTCATTTTTTCAGTCATCTATTTATCAAGCTGACATTTTTCCATTATTTTAACCATTCCTTTTAATTTTGTTTTTTTGTTCATGTTGTTGCTTATCTTGCCTATTTCATTCAGTCTATCTATCTATCTATCTATCTATCTATCTATCTATCTATCTATCTATCTATCTATCTATCTATCTATCTATCTATCTATCTATCTATCTATCTATCTATCTATCTATCTATCTATCTATCTATCTATCTATGTCCTTGTCCTTCTATGTACTTGTCCTTAATCTGTGTTCTACAATAGTAATATTATTAGTGTTTGTATATCAGTAGTACTGTGATGTAACCCCTCCCAGACCCGCTTCTCGTGGCTCACCTCCTCCTCTCGGCATCCTGGGGGTCGGTCCCAGGGAGGCTGATGGTGATGGAGGACGGCGCCCCCACGTCGTACCTCTTCACCATCTTCCTGCAGACCTTTATCTTGACCAGGGCAGCGTGGACGAGGCCGGCCAGCAGTCCCACGGCCGGTTGCAGCGCCTCGGGGAAGAAGCTGGCGAAGGCGAAGTGGTCCGACATGTCACCGCGGCCCCGGCTGTGCCTCTGGTAGAAGCGCAGGTACACCCACCCGGACAGGGCGCCGTAGCTGTAGGCGGCCAGGGGGGCAGAGCTCTCCAGCAGCCCCGACAGGCGCAGTAAGGCGAGCAGCAGCAGGACCAGGGCCGGCGCCGCTTTCAGACGCACCTGATGGACGACACACATGTCAGACTAGGACCAGGACCGGGACAGATGCCAGCTCTGGGAACAGGCCAGAACTGCAGATCCACGCTGACATGTAGCAGCGTTTGGACGGAAGACGTTCACCGACCTGCTCAGCTGTGACGGTGGAGAGGAGAGAAAAATAAGACAAATAAAACTGAAATGATACAAACTACAGCTGAGTGGTGGGATGGTTACAGAGGCAGGAGGAACGTGTGAAGATTGACTACAGAACAGTTTGTTTCCTTCATTGTTATTGTTAGGATGTGCTTTATATAATAATAAGATTATTTATTGTAATATCCTCTAGAGACAGCAATGCAAAAAAATTACAAACAAAAAAAACTACGCGTTCACAGCAAAGGACATTATATATTTTTTCTGCATAAAAGTGTTTTATTTGTCCATAAAAGTCTTTCAAAAATGAATAAAATGCTTGCTCTTCACTCTACAACAGAAACACATGGGGAAAAAAAATCCAAAATATGAAAAAAAAAAGAGAAATGCGAAAAACAAACAAACAAAAAAGATCTGATCAGGGTTTTTCTCTTTCTTTTCTGTCAGATTACTGTCTCTTTGTTGTTGTTGTGTTACCAGTGTTTTAGGCCTACATTATACATTTTTAATCCTCTAATGACACGTCGACCTCCTCCGGTGTGTTCTGGACTAAATATGTATAATATTTAAGTTTCTTGTATTTTTTTAAGGACATTCAATTTAAAAAAAAATACATATCTGAAAAAACTGCTGCACTGTTTCCAAACAAGACAATCATTTAATTCATTCTAGTTCAGGTTCCACATTCAGCCCAATATGATCTAAAGTGGATCAGAACCAGTGAAATAATAAGTGAAACAAACTAAATTACATTCTGAAAATGTTTATATCTACAAACTACCCTTTAAAAAAAATGTGAACATGAAACGACACATCTGACAGTCAAATGAAAAACTAATCAACAGGCAGCACCTACGGGCTCTAATCTAACATGATTACAGCCTTTTCCCTGAGTCCAAACCTGTCAAAATAAATAAATAAACCAGTCATAATAAACCTGTTAATGTGAAGATGTTTTGGAGACATTACATACTTTAATAAACTAATCTAAAATGACCTGAGGTGTTTTAATACGTTACATTATTACATCCTGCTCTTCAGGACAAAACAGCGTCACTATAGAAAATCTGAGAAAAGTTCATACAAATACTTCATTTTACTTAGTTTTACAAGTGAAACAAGCAGTTTAATTCTTTCTCACTTTGAGGAACGGACTAGTTTTTCAAGTATCATAAGGAAAACCTTGATTTATCGAGGCTGAAACTATCATTAAAACTCCAGATAAGGACTATGTTTGGTTAGAAGCGTTTGTTCACTGTCTACAGAAGTCAAGGACCACATGGTGGAAGACTCCTCAAGACAGGGGGGTCAACATACGGACCATGGGCCAAAACCGGACAAGCGGTCCAATCTGGCCCAATATGATCTGAGGTGGGTCGACCCAGTAAAATACTATCATAATAACCTATAAATAAAGACAAATCCAAATTCTTCTCTTTGTTTTAGTGTAAAAAGTAAGTCAAATTACATGAAAATCTTTACATTTACAAACTGTCCTTTCAAAAAAATATGAAAAATCTGAACAACTATGAAAAACCTGAAATGTCTTAAGAAAACTGAGTGTAATTGTACTAATATTCTGCCTGTTATTAAATGTTTTGTGTATTTGTAGATCCACTGTGATCTGTACGTTGTAATGTACATGTGGAAATGATAAACTGAGGCAGAATATTGTTAAAATGGCTCTTATTTTTCTTAAGAAATGTCAATTTTTTCATGGTTGATGTTATTCACATTGTTTTTAAAAAACAGTTTGTAGATGTAAATGTTTTCATTATGCAATTTCACTTTTGTCACTCTAAAACATCAAGACAATTTTGGAGTTGACATCATTTATAGGTTATTATATCATTATTTTCCTGGTCTGACCCACTTCAGTAGCTTGTCTAGCCACCCATCTTTCTCAGTGAGAAATCCGTCTGGAATTGCGGGGCTTGAATCCAAATATGAAGGCGGGACTAATAGGCACTGAGTAAACCAATCACAGATAAGACAGACGTGATGCTTTTGTCAGAGAAACTTAAGAATACAGAGTGTAAATCTGTAATTCAATCCTTAGTTTTGAATCAAACAACCAACAACAGCTGTAAAGAGATTTGCGGACTTGGAACTGACTTTGACTCACAACGAAAAGAAGTCGGAGTATATGATGCGTTGCAAAACACCTGCCCCCAGACTTGTGATTGGTCCGGGATAGAATAGATCGGGTAAAATTCACAGTGAATGGACCAGTTCCAGACTGTTTTGTCAGTATTGAATACACTGAGAAAACCAGATGGATGGACAGGGTACCACTTCAGATCAAACTGGGAGGATGTGGAACTTGAACTATATTGATTTTGACACCCAGATCAGTTCAGACCAGGATTCAGAAGCTGAAAACTTGAATCTATACTGATATGAACCAGTTCATACCAACAAAACAAGCCAGTGCATCATTTCAAAACTAAACTTGACGTTCATTCCAGCAGCTGGTTTTTCTGGCTTTTTTGTAACAGAATATAATTTGTAGCATCTGAAAATATGACGGAGACGTGTGATAGTGAGTCATTTGTTACGGCTGCATTTCTGGTGATGATGAAACACAAAGAATCGTGAAGGTTAAGAACTTCTCTGTCTATTCTCAGAGGAGTTGGTTTCACCTCGAGTTATAAGATCAAACTTTTGAGACATGATTTACAAGAGCAACTGATGACAACACAAGACCTTATAGAACAGAAACAGTGAGAAGTTGACACATCATATACCACTGTGTTCTAAAATATACCATCAGTGGGTTTGACAACAGTCAGAACAGGTCCGTTTACATCATTCAACCTTTACCTACAATGTTAGAAAATGGGTTAATCTCATCATGAATCTTTGTTCTGAACTGGACTTTCGTTTTCCTGTTTCTGAATTTGAGAGGAAAGTTGTTTTTGTTTGTAATCTGTGAATAACAGCAGGCAATATCCAAATGTGATGAAGTACGCTGTGATTTCACAGTTAAACATCTCTATAGATCATATACAGGGTTATTCAACAAGAATGAACCGATTTCATGACCCACTGCTTCAGTTCTCAAGCACGGTCATGGAATGAGTCAGTGACCATTTGAAAGAGAAGTTTTCCAAGTTTTGAAGGGTTAACCTCGATGATCTTATACATCGAATAACACCACCGATCAACTCAGTGGATGGTGATATGCTGATACATGTCTGGGAGGAATTCTCTTATCACATTGATGTTGTCTGTGCTGCAGGTGGTGGGCACACTGAACACTTGTAAGGCAGGAAATAAAAGTTGATTGTGAGTAGAATACTTGGGACTTTGCTGGAGTTTTCTACTGCTTTTCCTTATTAAAATATTGCATAATGAAATCAGTTTATTCTTTTTGAATAACCCTGTATAGTGATAATAGATTTGGACCTGATGGCCCAGCCCTAATCCAGACTGGAATAAAGACATTTCCCCTCTTTTTCTCTCCCCTTTCCACATGTGTGGCACCTGTGTTACCCCTCAGAGGGGTTTGGAGTCATTGTAAATATGTTAACTGTCTTTTTTATGTTCTTTCATGCTTTAAACTGAAGGTTTCCAGTTCAGTGAGACGGACATGCACCTCTGATTTGTCTCTCCTTTCATTTGTTTCTGAAATATTTGTCCTCACCTGTGGCACTCTGAGGACGGTCGTGTCCCCCATGGTTTGCTTCAACGCCACCAGGACACCTCCCAGGAAGGCCGCCGCTCCATGGACACGCACAGCAAACAGGAAGTCCAGGTCAAACGTAGCCACGTAGGTGAGGAGGTAGGAGAGTCCCGCGAGCAGGCCCGCTGACACATTAACCACCGCGAAAAAGATCAGGAGCTCCAGAGCGCCCCACAGAGGCTCCAGGAGGCGTCCACAGGCCATAACTGTCCCCACATTGGCCGCCACGCCCCACACATGCTGCTCCACCACACCGTGGGTCACCAGAGTCCAAACCCAGAAGTTCGGAGGGAACAGGTAGCCTGGGGTGACCCCGAGTGCATACGGGGTGTCCACAGCCCAGGACAGCAGGTAGAGGAGGACCACCACAGCACTGATGGACTTCACCACCACACTGGTGCTGGCCAGAGCAGCCAGGAAGTGCTGTCGGGCCACGGGAAGGTAACGATTCATAGTGTCTTCGTCTTGAGCAAAGGCAGCTCAAGAGAATAAAAGGGCAAACAGGCTGGTTCTGCTGCAGCGGTGGATGGACTCTGGTGTGAGATTAACAACGCCAAACTACACCTGCACGTCCTGACAGCATCACTTCTCTGACAGCCTTCATCTGGAACTCTGTGGCTGCTGAGAAACACAGATCCTGCAGCTTAGGTTTGAGAACTACAGGTTTGAATGAATTAAAAACTACAGATAGAACTGGACTATCAGCAGAACTGGACCTCTCAACTGGAATAACTGACTTTAAGGAAGAATAACAAATGTCACTCCCCTTATTTTTATTTTTCAGTCTGATGTTTAGTGATCCTGGTGTGTTTATTCATAAAGGCTTTGATTCTTTCCACCCAGTTCCAGTTCCACTACAGTTTCTAATAAAAGTCAATTATTCATTTCTGACTCTGTCCTATTTTTCCTGGATATTGGCCCATTAAATCTACTCCAGACAAACCACCTGTCACTCTGTGCTTCAGACTTTTCTAAGCCAGTCTGTAACATTCATAAGCTTAAGGACGGTGGAAACACACTAGTTTCTGGCCTGTGTCTTCCAGTCCAACAAGGCAACAAACTTTGGGCTGCAGCAGATAAGCCCGGGGCTGTGATAACCTTAGCCCGGGAGTCCTTCTGATCGGACTGCCTTGCTTACGACCTTCAGTCGGCGTAGACAAGAGCGCAAGAGGTTTACAAATCAACCCCGGCTAACAGGCAGCCAAAATGCAAATCCCAAACTGAAACAAATACATCTAAGTGCCAACTTCTCCACAGAATCTCGGCGGAGTTAGCTTGTAAACACAGGGGCTAATGTTAGCTAGCTGTCAAACTAAAAGTCAGTGGTTTGGGTATAAAAGGTCATAAATGCTGTCCGTTTTTTTTTCTTATGAGCTAAACCAGCTGATTAATAAAACCTGATCGATGAATTCATCCCCGGAGCTCCATTCCCGGTCCTCTGCGCTGTTCCGGCCCGGTGTCTCCTAAGCTAGCCCGAGGATTTCCCGGAGCTAGCAACAGGCCTCCAAAACAGTGTTGAGCCCGTTTGGAAACAGTTTTCATTCACCTCCAGACCACAGGCCGTCCAAACTAACTCCCACTGGGCCGTTTAGGTGATTGTTCTTCCGGATATTAAGAAGTGGTCCCCGCAGAAAATGGTCTTATCGCATCAGGCACTCCTCCTCCGGGAACAGCGGACTGGACTGACCTGCGCCGTCTGCCACCGTCATCAGCAGGCACGGAAAAAACGTCGAGTCACGCAACGGCACGGCCCCAGGGCATGATGGGAAACTGAGTCCGGAACACAAAAGCGCCTCAACTCGTAGAAATAAGTGCATTTATTTAAATGGTCAAAGGAATGTGGCTTTATGGTAACAGAATACCAAGGGTCTCGTCACTCTTTATAGATACTGACATTAATTTTATGGGAGAAAAATGTACAAATAAATTCATGCGTGGTGCCCTCACATCTAACCTTTTCCCCAACAATTAAAACGGAAAAATGTAAAGAAATTATAATCAGGGTTAGAACCAAATACCTGACTCTACCCATATCCCCAAAAGCGAAAGAAACTCATTTTAAACCCCTAAATGATATTTATCCTTGTATTGACTTTATGAGACAAAGATTTAATATTGAGAAAAAAAAACTGTGTTTTCTGTGAATTTGAAGATGAACCTTTAGAATATTTATTTTTTGACTGCTCATACACCAGGACATTTTGGACGGCATTTTAAGAATGGACATCTAAGAAGGACACTCAAAATGCCCAAACTGGAGAATAAAGACATTAAATTTGGAATTATAATGAAAAACATAAACGAGAAATTATGTAAAACACTTCAATTATTTTTGCTAAACAATTTCTCCACAGAGGTAGATTTATGAAGAGACACCCACTGTTCTCAATTTATATAAATGAAATGACAAACTTAAAAAAAAAAAAAAACAAAACAAAACACTGAAACATGTAAAAACCAAACAAGCTTTGATTGTGCATGAAAATTTAAATGTACTGATACCTGAGTAGACATCTGTCTTTTATTTTTGTTATTTATTTTATTTTTTATTTAATTTCTTTCAATAATGTTCTTTACAAATACTGTTTCAGCATAAGGTTGATATTGATGCTCAGTCTGGGGAAAAAAAAGTGTTTTCTGTAATTCTTCAGAATGTATGTCCAGATTTTGATTGATAAATTTGAAGGATTAAAAAAAAAAAAAAAAAAAAAAAAAAAAAAAAAGTGCATTTATTTATTTAGTAGGATACAAAAAAGACATTCTAATACTAAATAAAATATATAAATAGTAGAATAGAATAGAATAGAATAGAATAGAATAGAATAGAATAGAATAGAATGCCTTGGCGTGCCTTCGCTGCAGCAGCTCCTAAACTATGAAACCATCTGCCTCTCCACATCAGACTGGTCTTCTCTCTGTCTGTTTTTTAAATCCCTTCTTAAAACCCATCTTTTCTGCTTGGCTTTTGAAATCATGTGAGATGTTTGAAGGTATTATTTCTATTCTATTGTTTTTATTCGGTAGTGATTTATTCTTATTTGTTGTTTTTAATTGTATGGCTTTTTATGTTTTTTAATCTATTGTATTTTATTATTTTATTTGGGTTTTATTTACTCTTCTGTATGGCACTGTCTTCTTTTTTTGCACAGTTCTATGTCTTTAAATCTGTTCTGTATTTTATTCTTCTATTTTGGTTTTAATTATTCTTCTGTACAGCACTTTGGTCCACTGTGGTTGTTTTAAAGTGCTTTACAAATAAAGCTGGATTGGATATACTTGTAAAAAGTATACACATAAATAAGCATTTACAAATATATCTACACTCCTGATCAATCACAGTGTGAATACCTGACAGGAAATGACAATGAAGCCTCATTTTTGCTTGATTTTGGCTTTTAAAGGCTGAGGTCTCAAACTTTTGATGGGCTGATGAATAGCCTATTTCAGTTTAATTGTTGTTTTCAATAAATTGCTTACTCAAAATTTTTTTTGGTCTCACTCCCACTTCTTCTTTTTGCATTTTGAGATCCAACAGTGCAAAATGTAAATTCTTGTAATTTTTCAACTGGTCTTAAGATTTTGGTCAGGAGTTTATATGTGTAAAGTTTTAAAAAAGGGTAAAAAGAAAAAAAAGTTCGTTATTGTAGGCCACTGCAAAACATCATTTCACCGATTTTATAATCAAACTGAAAAATGTACATTTATAGCAATTCACATAAAAACTCACAACAGCCGGTGATTTTATGTGTGAAATGTTGTATTTAGGACAAAAAAAAAGTCCAAATATTTGTTGCTTTTGTCTTCCATGATTAGATTACCGTCTTCTCCTTAAAGTTCTTTGTTTAAAGTCTGTCTCTTTTCATCGCTCTGTAAACATGGTCCAAACTCCAGCAGGTTTCATTTATTAACAGGATAAAGTTCTCAGTTTGATTTCATCCAGAGCTGATAACACTGAGGCCGGAACAATGGAAATCAAAGGTGGACTTTTGTCACATTATCACAAAACATACAATTAAACGTGGGGACAGATCAGACATTCTGTTTGCAGCTAAAAGGACCAGTTCACAGCGTTTATTTGAACAGATTTTGTAACGTCATGAAGATATGAGCTGTTCCAGTATCAGGCCTGTATTTATCTCAGATGTAGAAGGTACGGAGCCTTTATTTGAAGGAGGTTTTAGGACACTCAGGCTAAAAAACGTCTATTTTTAAAGTGAATGGAGGTTTTCGATTACTTTTATTATATATGTATGCATATGCATGCGTGTGTGTGTGTGTGTGTGTGTGTATATATATATATATATATATATATATATATATATATATATATACACGTGTGTGTGTGTGAGTATATGTATGTACATACATATGTGTTGTTGCATTATGTGTTTATGTAAATTATATTTGTTTGTAATAATATAAGACCACAAACAAACTTATTCAACAGTAACTATCAGGCATTAGAGTACAGATATGTTTAGACTAGGAAGCTTATTATTGTTATTAATTATTCAAGGAGAAGGAGTGCGAGTTTATAAGTTATATTTCTTCTCACTCCTTTTTGAATATGTATTATATGTCTTATGTTTAAATGTTTTGTTTGTTTATTGGTCTTCTTTTTTGACATTCATATTCAAAACAAATACATCAACCAATCAATCAATCAATTATACAATGTATTAAATAAAGGAAAATATCAGATTATCACTGAGTCAGGCAAAAAAATTTCATGTTTCTACTTTTTAAGCGAATAAAAAGTTAAAATTTCTTTGCCAGATTTTTATTGAGTAAATAATTTTCTCAACCTTTTTTGAACAAACGCCCCCTAACATCATCATGAGCCTTCTGATGCCACCCTCCCCTCCAAAAAAAAAAAAAATTGAGGGGGAGGGTGTGCGTGACTGTGGTGGAGGGGGCTTATGTCCCATCCCCCCTCTCAGCTTTCTTGTTCCAAACGCCCCCTGAGGGGTGGTACCGCCCCCCTTTGAGAAACTCTGGTGTGAATATTCCTATGGTGCTTATGTTTGTTTGGACAGTATGAAATATTCAGACACACACACCTGCAGTGGCTGAGAAAAATACTAAATTCAGAGGATAATATTATAATAAATGATGATGAATCACTTAGGAAAGGTTACCACCAATATACTTGGAGTAAAGGTCTGAAACACAACTATGAAGGTAAAGAAACTGGAAAAAGTGCCATTTAGAACATGTTTCTCTTTATTTACAAACTTCAAAAAACAAAAAAGAGGATCTAAAAGTAAGATCAGAGACATCATCCAACAATAAACTACACGACAGGCTTCGATTAGCGCCGCTCCTCGGAGACGGCCGCGTGAACGCTCTCCTCGGCTTCAATGGAATTCAGACAGGCAGCCTGGCTCGGCTCGGCCCGGTTTGGCTCGGCTCGGCCTGGCCCGCTTCGATTTGTATAAATAAATATATGTAAATTCAAGTAGAAAGCTGTGAAATAATAGAGCAGTCGGTCAGCGCGGAAAAAGGCTGAGCTGACAATCAACAATAAAAGTCATGGACATTTCAGACGAAGTGGAAACAATAAAGAGGAGGAAACATCAGCGTCTGAGTGGTTGAACTGCTTCGACTTCTGACCTTTGACCTGTGACCGACCTTCAGCTACATGCAAAGAGGAAGATGATTCAGAGTTACGTCCAGATTTCACAAAAAAAAGATGAAATGTGCGCTCGTGGATACAGAGAAGTACATCTGTAAACCCGACATGGTGTCTGATTGGTCCACATGTTTTGAAGGCAGTCACATGTGTTGGGTCAGATCAGCAGATTGTCACGAAAAAAAACAAAACACACACACACAAAAAGAAAAAAAAATCACTAATCTGGAGCCTTTCCCACCTGTAACAAGAAGAGTAACAACAACATTTTACAAACAAGTGAAAGAAAAGGTCATCAGACCGAGAGAAAACAACCAAAAATTGTACAAAAATAAAAATACAAATGAATAAATATGAACCGTTATAAATAAATTAATTTGGTAAATTCAAACATTGTAAAAAGAGGAAACAAAATAAGTAAACTAAGCAGTATGATGAACAAAAAAACGTGGAAGAGGAGAACAGGAGGTCGTGGGTGTTTGTTGTTGTTGTTTTCTACGCTGTGGATCGATGGAACAGCAGAGTGAGGAGGGTTCAGGTGGATCTGGGGCTTTTGGTCGAGGTTTCCCCGTTTTCAGGTGTTTTATCTTTGATATTTTTTACAGTGTAGTACAGCGTACAGTGTGAACAGAGGAACGGATATGTACGTCTCAACTGTGGACGCCATCAACGCGATATTTGGTCTCTAGAGACGAACCTCTGAGCTGGAGGACGCTGATGTGCTTCTGCATCGATTTTGTTTAAATTTTTAGGATTTATTTGGTACAGAAGAGGATTAGGGCCACTGGAAAAAAAAGTTAAAATTAAGGTCCAATATATTTTTTTTCCAGAAAAAGTCAGAATTCTGAGATCAAAGTCAGAATTCAGACTTTTTTCTCACAATAAAAACAAAAAAAATATATTGGACCTTTTTTTTTTTTTCCAGTGGCTCTAATCCTCCTCCGTAATTTGGATAATCCGCCTACGGAGATATGTTAAATCAATAATTAATACGATTCATCTACAGATGATGATATTCTGTAAAGTCTCTGTAGGCGGACGATGCATCGCTGCCAGACAAAAGAAATCACATCATGTAAAAATCCAAACTTAAAACAACATATTTTCACGTTATAACAAGAGCCTTTACATTGTAACAAAACTGAATTAATCTAAATATAGAAGGAACTGCTTCATGTTTACATGAGACAAACTCAAGATTTTTAGAACAAAAAATTCTTAAATGACGTGTGTGTGTGGTGTGAAAATTAATGTTACTAGGTGAAAACATGAAAATTGTGTTATATCATGAAAATGTGAAAATATCTTGCTGTGGTATGAAAATGTTCGTTTTAACATGAAAATAATGTCATAATATGAAAAATGTTAAAAAATTATTCTGTTGTAATGTGGAAAATACATTTTTAACCAGACAATCAAGTATAATGTAAAAAAAATAAGGTGAAAAATATATTTTTCCAACTAGTGGTAAAGTAAAAATCATGCTGTACCATGAAAATACCTTATGCAAAAAATAATTTGAAATAATGTTATAATGTGAAAGGCATCTGATAATATCCTGTTATAACATCAAAAATGTCTCATAACATTGGAAATCATCTTATGACAATGCCAAAATACCTTGTTATGTGAAAATATATCTAAACATAAAAAATAATCAGTAAGTTGTAAAGTGAAAATCATATTTTTAACCATGAAAATCATGTTATGTCAAAAATATGATGTTATGTGAAAGTATCTGGATGTAAAATGAACGTTTGTTGTTATAACATGAGAACAGTGTCTTGTTCTGTAAAAATAAAACATCTTGTATTACAAGAGGATCATCTTCCTTCAAAAAGAAAATCATGAAAGTTGAAAATATGAAAAACACTGTGTTCTGTAATTAAATGAAAATGTCTGGTTCTAACAATAAACTTTCCATTTATTAATGTGTTGCGGATGTTTTCTTTTGTCTGGCAGCGATTCAACTTCATTCCAAATATAAGTGGGTTTTTTTGGATTTTTTTTGGCAAAGCTACAGCATTTCTCCAAAACAAAACAAAATAAAATAAAGGGATTTGGTTTCACAATCATCCTTCTTTTTTCCCTCAAAATGTGATGAAACAGAACGAATAAACAGCAGAAGTCTATCTGTCTCTGAACCAAACCGACAGTTTCTCTTTATTACTATTTTTTTTAACTTTAAAAACACGACGCACGGGTACGAACACGGTAACGACACGAGCTGAACCGAACAGTGTCGGGGTGGGGGCGGGGTCAAGTCCTCTGGGGGCGGGGCTTGGACAGATACAGATATAGGCTTGAGTGAGTGTTGCATCATTTTTCTCTAGGCTACAGTAAGACTGTGGTGAGTCGACGTCTCCTCTCACAGTTCACATTCAGAAAGACGGAGGCAAAAAAAGGCATCTTCTGTTGGTTGTTTCTCCGCTACAAGGAGGACACCTCACTGAAACACAGTTTTCCTCGTTTTTTTTTTTTTTTTTTTTCATTAAACCTGGCTGTTTTTTTTTTAGGCATTGATTTTCTTAAAAGATCACATAAATATAAAAAAAAAGCAAAAACAAAACCAGATCTTCCCACTTCTGTTGCCTAAATAGAGGGAGTCTCGTCTAAAGGCCTGGTTTAAAGGCATCCGATTAAGCGTACATTCTCTCGTATGAGTTTTAAGGTTCAGTTTTTACTTAATCCTCGAGCCTCAACCACTTATTTCAAGATGATCCCATGTTTTTTTGTTTTTTTTCTTCAAGAGAAAACTAAGCGTACATTACCCCTGTCCTGGCAGTGAATTATTAAGTTCAATCACGATGCTTTCTAAACTTCTACTTGATCTTTTAACTGTTTTTAGAAATATTCAGTAGCAATATTTGACAAATGACAAACGATACCATTTAAGTTACTGATATTTAACGAATGTTGCTACCAGCTAACTTCATTGTCAAACCTTTTTTTTTTTTTTTTTAATATATAAGCATGTCCACCCTACTACGTTTTTTTAATGAGCTGAAAAAGCAAAAGTCTTGACATTTAGCAAAGCTGCAGAACTAGAATCTCAACAGCACAACTAGTGGCCATCTGTGGTCACTGCAGGCCCACACTCAGCAGTAAAAGTCCAGTGATAAGGATTTCAATGCCAGTATCGGACAGACACGTGGAAGCCCAAAGTCCTGGGGTTGCCTTCCTCTTCCGGTTGAATGAGTCCGGTCCAGATCCAGAATCTCTAAAACATCGACAGGGGCTCAGTCTTTCATGTTTTGTCCTTTTCCCTCGTGGCTGAATCCTGGCGAACAGGACCCCGTGCCTGTTTGTTGAAGTCGATCCGGTTCAGGTCTCAGGTCAGTCACTGCCCTCCGACCTCGATCACATCATCGTCGTCGTCGGAGCTGCCGGAGCTGCTCACGTTCCCGCCGTTGACCAGAACCGGGCCCCGGTGGTGGCCCTCGGACCGAGCTGATGAGGAGAAGGAGGAGGGAGAGGAGGAGGAGGAGGAGGAGGCGGCGGTGGAGGGGTACTGGGACAGGAAGCTGGCGCCGGCCGGACCGGGGGTGGCGGCCGGACCGGGGAGTCCGCCTGGAAGCATGGAGCCGGTGTAGAGGCTGGCCAGGGACTGGGGGTAGGACAGGGGGAAGCCTGGGGGGAGCATCCCCGCCATGCCAGGCCTCAGCATGAACGGAGGGAGGGGCCCGGACACGGAGGATGACGGCGGAGACGAGGAGGATGCCGTGGTGGTGGCGGAGGAGGTGGAGGCGGAGCCGAACAGATCTGGGTACATGTATCCCGGGTCTCCCATCTGGGGCGACTGGAAATAAGGCGAGCTGTAGAGGGGGTGTCCCAGCATGGCCGGGTTCAGGCCCAGAGGGGGGAGGCCATAGCCCCCGCCGAAAGGGAAGCTCTGGGAGGTCAGCGGCGCCGAGTGCTGCCCTGCCGCCGCCTGCTTACCGGGCCGCTCCTCCTGAGTCGGGGTGGAGGCCTTGCGTTTGGACCCGGTCCTCAGGTCCTGGGCCGCCATGGCGTCCATGTTGGGCTGGATCACATCGCGGTGGCTCATGTTTCCGGTCCCGCTGGCTCCGGTCTTGGTCTGGACCAGTTTGCTGTTGCTGCTGCTCTCCGGCGCCCTCTCAGACTGGACTCCGGGTCCTGAAGCCAGACCCGATCCGGACCCTCCTCCGGTGTAGCGCTGCAGCTCGTTGATGATCTCGGGGCTGTCGGGGGACACGGGGCGGGGCATGGGTTTGGACAGCACCGCCTGCTTCCTGTCCGGTGACAGATAGCCGCTACTGTCGTTGGACGGGACGTCCTCAGGGGGGGCCTGGGGGTCTGGAGACAAACAACCAACAGGGTTTAGGACCAGGATCACATGTTCAACATGAACTGAAGACAGTCAATTATATTAACCTGAAGGTTCAAACCTCTGATTAGGATCCATAGTGTCCTGGTTTTTAATCAGTTACAACAAACATTCAGAGTGACTTTAACATCTTTGTGGACTTTGCGTCTTAGGTGATAGAAATGATGTGTTTAAAGTAAGAACAGAATGCGGATTGACTTAAATATCCTTGTGAGACCCAAGAATGCATTTTTTACTAAAACACAAAACAAAATGCTGTCCACTGAAAAGGACATTCCATAAAATATATAAATAAATTTAAAATGTATCTGCAAAAACTGTTGCATTATTCTGTTTCCAATTAAGACAATTGTTTGATGTAAAAAAGCCAAATCTTTTACTTGCTGGGTTTCAGGAGGACATGATTAAAAACATATGAAGACATTTTCTAAAATGGCCTGACTGTGAATCAGGTCATTCAACATAATCTGAAGTAGATAATTTAACACTAATTACCAAAAAAAACTGTAACTGCACTATAAACATAATCAAACTTGGATGGTTTTCTGATCAAACCCTCTCTGTTGGTTTTTCCTCTGATTCAGTTCAGACTGCTCCTACCTTTGGGGGGCGCTGTTGTGCTTTCATCTGCTGCCTTGGCTTTGTTCGCCGCTCTAATGGCGAAGATCCGACCGTCGGACGTCCTGATGTACGTCCCTGAAACCGACAAAGACAACATTAGTCCACATGTTTGTGGTTTTCATCATCCTGAAGGACGGATGTTTGTTCTCAGAAAGAACAGACTCAGTCCAACACAGACATGAGTTCCACTGTAGATGACCAGATTAAACCAGATACTTTATGTGTGGTTTATTTTTGAGCTGCTCTCTTGATCGGCCTATCTCGAACGGGACTCCTTCTGATTAATTTTAGTGTTTTGGTCCCATTCTATATTTTATATATATATATATATATATATATATATATATATATATATATATATATATATATATATATATATATATAGATAGATAGATAGATAGATAGATAGATTGATAGATAGATATAGATATACACACACAATAACAGCACTTTAAAAACATGCACTTTAAACCGTATTTACTGTGAATGGACTACACTCTTCTCAACTTACACAGTATTTATGTTGAGTTCTAAGTTATTTATTGTTTTATTATTATTATTATTATTATTATTATTATTATTATTATCATCATTATTATCAGACTGATCTCATGAAATTGTGTTGTATGTCATGCCAGTTCTTATGGCACTTGGTGCGCTATACGTATGCATTTTTATCCTTCTGCATGTTATTCAACTCCATTTGATCGCATGTCAATGTATGCCAAGATCTGTGGTTTACATATCCGTAACTGCTAACTGTAACCCTAAACCTAACCCAAAATGCTAACCGCTAACTGCTATCCCAAAGCCTAAACCTAACCCTAACTGCTGATTGCTAATCGTTAACTGCTAACCCTAACCCTAACCCTAACCCTAATCGCTGACCGCTAATTTTGTGGTATTTTATGCAGGGTGAACATACACATGCTAATCTTATAATTCGTATAGATAACACACCAATTAAAAGTGGCGTGTTATCTGTATGCAATTCATGATATCACGTTTATTATTATTATTATTATTATTATTATTATTATTATTATTATCCTTTAATTAACCAGGAGAAATGTTATGCTAAGTCTGGCATACTTACATTGGTATTATAAACTGTGTTTATTAATGTGCAATTTCACTTCCAGATAAATGGATAAATACATTAAATAACTTGAATTCATTAAAATACGATGCAGAACCAATGTTATGATGCAGTTCAATAAATGGTCGAACTTGAACTTTCTCTGGTTCTGATACTTGAATTTTACTTCATACATTTCACTTTTTCTGCAGCTTTTTGTGTCTTAATACAACTCAGTAGCAAGTAAATCAGAAAATACTCTATTCTATGGCTGATCACAGATTATTGATCGTATTTCTAAATAATAAATGCATCAGGTTCTTTGGCAGCGCTGCATCATTGTACTCTGTTCTAGGTGGTGAATTTGACCATCTCTGAAACACGATGGATCAGCCTAATTCCAATTTTCGTTGCTTCGGTGAGCGTCGTTACCTTTGGTGCCTCTGATGATGTGGATACTTTCTCCTGTGGTGATTCTGGCTTGAACGTCGGTTGAGCTGTTGGTGCCTGGAATCACTATGTCTGAGAGAAAACGTAAGGATCAAAGGTCAATAATGTCCATCTGAGGACAGAAGACGAGGAATCAATGAAGAAAAATGTGCAGGACTTTGTACCAGTAGTGGTGACGATCTTCTGCACGAACACCCCGGCTTTCTGCAAACAGTTGACAGGGAAACCTCCGAGTCGGGACATGGACGAGTCGCTGCTTGGGGCGGAGCCTGTCGACGCCTGCCGTGGCATCATGGGAACTGAAGTTGACTGGACGGGCCGGACGCTGGCCACCGGCTTCTCTTCAGTACGAGGGGGTGGACGCCTGAGAGACGGGATAACGTGATGCCATGAGACAAAACTCCACCCACCTTTTTATTCCTACATATCGTTAGCCTCACAGCATAACAATATTGCTAGCATAAAAGCATCATATCAAAGCATAATTGCCCAAGTCATATTTTATTTCATTTCATAGCCAGTGATGCTAATTTAATCAGCAGTGTTAGGAAACTAAAGTTAAACAGATTTCGCAATTTGGTCAAAATATGAGAGGAAATTATGCTGAGGCTGACGCTATCATTAGCAAAAAAGCATCATATCATAGCATAATTGGCTAAGTCATGTTTTTTTCATTTCATAGCTAATGATGTAAAATCAAATCAGCAGTTTTAGGAGACTAAAGTTTAGCAGATTTCACAATTTGGCCAAAATTACAACTTAGGCAATTTTGCTATGAGGCTAACAATATTATCGTTAGCATAAAAGCATCATATCATCGCATAATTGTTGAAGTCACATTTTTTTCAGGTCACAGCTAGTGATACAAAATTAATCAGCAGTTTTAGGAAACTAAAGTTAAACAGATTTCACAATTTGGCCAAAATACTGTATGAGAGGAAATTATGCTATGAGGCTCATGCTATCATTAGCATAAAAACATCCCAGCATAGCTGCCTGAGTCATATTTTTTTTTTTCCGGTCATAGCCAATGATGCTAAATGAAATGTTAGGAGAGTAAGGTTAAGCAGATATCACAATTTGGCCAAAAATATGTCTTAGCTAATTATGCTACGAGGCTAATTACATCCAGGTTTGAGTGGTTTGTGCCACTGACCAGTTCCTCTGGCTGAAGGCGGGGATGTTGGTGAGGCTCTGGTCGCTGGCCGGGTAGTAGTGGGCGTATGAAGGCCGGGTGTACGGCACCGACGCCCTCTTCTCGTCTTCGTAACCTTTCTTAGCGGCTATTTTCTCAGCGCTGCTCAGCTTCAGCTCTCGGCGATCCATCAGCAAAGACTCATGGGGGAACGGATGCTAAAAGGGAGGATCAAGGAGGAAACGTTCAGTTAATTTGACAGAAGAAGAAGAGCTGAATTCAACTATGACCTGGAGAACATATGGGTTAAAGCCTCCATGGACATGTAACAATGGACGGGTTTTAAAAAGACGTTCTGTTTTTTGGATGATTCTCCACATCGATTGTTACCGTCTGTAAAGTTAAGAATCCTGTGTTTTCAGAAGCTTCAGATTTTTATGCTGGTTTCTGTGACTCAACCTCTCAGATTTTGTCAAACGTGTTTTAAAGAGGGACTTTTTGTGACTTTTCTTGACATTTTTCACTCAAAACTCTAATGACATTATTAGCACTTCATTCATGAATTTGGTTAAATATTTCTACAAAAGTGGATTTTATTATGTGGCGATATTAGAACACAATACTATTAAGATGTAACCACATTATCAGATGTTTTAACATTAAGACATGGTTTTTATGCCTAAACAGTGGGTTTTTACATCACAGTATTATGACTTTTATCTTTAGATGTTTTTTACATTAAATGTTTTCACACAACTTGCTTTTCACTTCACCATTGGGTGAGATTAGATATTTTTCCACTAATATATATATATATATATATATATATATATATATATATATTTTTTTTTTTTTTTTTTACATAATAATTGACTTTCATGTTAAAAAGGCATTTTCCCATTTTAACAGGATCATTTTCAGATAATTTTCACTTTAAAATGAACATTTTCAATTTATATTTAATTTACAACAAGATATTTTGACATCATGACATGATTTTCATGTCTAAAACAAGTGATGTTTGCATTCTGAGATGATGACTTCTATAGTTACATGTTTTTTACATTAAGTTCTTTTACATAACATGCTTTTCTTTCTCTCCTCAGACTTTTAACCTGTTGATTACAGTTGATCTTTTAGCAGTTTTTCCACTTAATACCACTTGATTTTCAAACACTAGTCTTTTTTTTTTTGACTAAGTTCAGCCTTCCGTTTCCTCCTTCCCATCACCACTAGGGGGCGTGGGTGTGGTTACCTTGGTGATGAGGTGGGGGTACAGGTGCAGCCCCTTCTTCAGGACCCCCTCCATGTTGTCTCGAGGCTTCAGTTGGACCTGGGTGGGGTCGGGCTCCTCCTCCACAAAGTGAAGCAGAGACTCCACCTCCCTCCTGGTGAAGGTCAGGACGGGGTTGAGGTCGTCCACCACCCGGTCTGAAGGAGGAGGAAAAGGTCAAAGGTCAGACGAAGGAGAAGAGGATGAAGTCTAACAGGAAACGCCTTCACTGTGGGTTATTGTTTATTGATATTTAATGCATTTTAATGATGAAAGTCCTGATTAAAGGAGTAAACCTGCACATTTATGACACATTTTAACACTTCAGAGTCCAACATGAATACAACATGTCAAATGAAAAACACAACTGTAAGGTGAGGTTGAGCTGGAACAACATGATACCGAACAATGCAAAATAAACAGTTTTATAAAGATAAGACAAGATAAGATAAGATAAGGTCAGATCAGAAGTATTCCAGATCAGTCCAAATCCAGTCGGTTTCCTCATGTTTGACCCGTTTGTGTCCGACCCACCTGACATTCCCTGTTTGGAGATCTGCCGGTCGTAGATCTTCTTCTCCAGGGTGAAGTCACACACCAGCCTGTAGATGTGACACGCCTTCCTCTGTCCGTACCGATAAACTCGACAAACCGCCTGAGCGTCGTGACACGGGTTCCACGAGGCGTCGAACACCACCACGCGGTTGGCTCCGATCAGGTTGACGCCCAGACACCCGGCCCTGAGGAGGGAACCCGACAGGAACCATCAGACGGGTTCATGGTTCTGTCTCTGCGCTGGTTGGGTTGTGTGGTTCTGGTGCGTTTGCGTTACCTGGTCGACAACAGGAAGACCCAGGCCGAGGTGTTGGAGGGGTCGTTGAACTGGTTAATGAGCCGCTCTCTCTCTGAGGCCGTCGTACTTCCATCCAGTCCTGAAAATCACAATCAGAACCAGAACCACAATACTTGATTAACCCCAAGGGAAATTATTGTGTGTTACAGGTGCTTCATTTAAGTCTAATTAAAAGTAGTAGGAAACAAATGATCCATACAACAAAAAGATATATATATATATATATATATATATATATATATATATATATATATATATATATATATATATATATATATATACACACACATAAAGCTCAAAATATATATTCCAAATATACAAATTAATACACAATTAGAACAGCAATCTGTACAATATGTACAAAACAATATATAAAAGAAATATATAAATATATAAAAGAAATGTGTGTAATTATAACTATTACTAAAAAAAAACTTTTCCACTGGGATAAAGTAGCAAGTAGTCAATTTTTGATGTAAATGTAATATATGAAGACTTTATTTTAACTCCAAACATATTTATTTGAATCTTTTACTTTGTTTCCGTCTGGTTTGTCTGATGGTATAAACTGCATTAAGTTGCATCTTTTCTTTTTTTTTCATCTTTTTGCTCCTTTCTTTTATTTTTTATTATTATTATTTTTTTATTATAACCTTTATTTAACAAGGAAAAAAGCTCATTGAGATTAAAAATCTCTTTTTCAAGAGTATTTAATCTGTTTTCATATTTTACATCATTTGTCTCCTTTTGCCTTTTAACACATTTTCATCCTGTTTTTCTTATTATATACATTTATTTGTTTCTTATTACAGAAGTTGATAATGTGCCCTAACGTACAGTGCATAGTTCCTTTTTTCTTATTTTACTTTTAGAATGTATTTTTTTTTTAATAATTTCTTGAATTTATAATTTACTTGACAGACAACATCTACCTCCAAGTAGTTCCTTGTATGTGTTTATGAATAAATGGAAAATAAAGATTATTCTTATACTGATACTGATATTCTGCTGATTTTATATATTTTGGGGAAATTCATTGATTAAGGCAGTAACGGAAACTAAAATAAAGTCAGAAAAATGTAGGAAAAGGGAGAAAATCTATAAAATAATCACAATGATTCTTGAGAATAATAATAATAAAAAAAAACAGTTTAATTTTTACCCTAAACCTTCTGAACACTAACAGTACAGTTCATTCAGTACCACAGGGACACCAGCAGGTGGCAGCACTGGTCAGATTCTAACTGATTAGACTCCTCTCACATTAAATTAATCAACTATTCATGTGTTTAAAATCACTTTTCATGATCTCTGTATGTCTGTTAGTAGTTTAATACTTTACAGAACCAGGAGGTTGTTGGTTTAAAGCCGTCACTCACTGTAGTAGTTGAGGTTTCGGACCCAGTTCTGGTTCGGTTTGGATGAGTTGGGTGAAGGAGGAACCGGCCTCTTTGCCAGGAAATCCTCGATGACCGTCAGCGTGGACAAACTCTGACTATAAGAAGAAGAAAAAAACACAGCGGAGGGTTAGAGCGGGTCCTGATGCTGTGCACGGTTGTTCAGTTCAACAGCTGTCGTTTCTTTTCCGACCTGAACACCAGGAGTTTGTCTCCTTTACGGACGCTCTCTTCTATCAGATGGAACAGCAGAACCATCTTAGCAGAGTTCTCCAGGATCCCAGGTTTGTAGTCACACATGATGTCCTTCGCCTGCAAAAGTAACTCATATTAACCCTTTCATGCATCAATTACCAAAACCTGAGTTGAGAGTTTTTAGCTCAGTGTTTTTGTTCCTTTTTAAGCAAAAAAACACGATTTTTCATGGAGTTAAATAAATGTCCACTCAGCTGGACACCAAGGGTTTGACTTTAGAAGCAAAGAAATATCTATTTAACAAACCAATATCAGAAAATGATGAAAACTGTGTGAAAACTATGGCATAAAATTTGTAATGCTATTAATCTGATGTTTTCTCACATTTTAACATATTCTAATCCTAGTTGTTACTCACTTTATGCAGATAATATGAAAAAAAAGAGGTTTTGCTTTAAAAAAAAAAAACACTGTTAATTACACTCAAACAACAATTCTCCATTGTTTTCCACTAAAACATGATAGTGCAGATCAGGTTTATCCAGAACAGTAAAGTTACAGTAATGGGATGAATTACAGTGTAAATACAGACACTGATGCATGGAGTCACATTTAGTCGACATGGGATAAATTGCAGATTTCTTCCAATATTAAATACATATGTGGGATTTTTCCAATGATATTAATCCTTAGATGTTACATGATTTTTCCATATTTTTTTCTATCTCTAAAGGTGTCCTGATATAGAACAGTTTACAAGATATTAGATTAGATTGGATAGAACTCTATTGGTCCTTTGGGTAGAGCCTTCAGGAAACTGTGGTTCCAATAGCAGCACAAACACCGAATATACACACGAGAAATACCACAAGAAAATAGCAAAACTGTAACTATAAAAAACCAGTGGGATGTTCAGCATTTCTGCCTTCCTGTCAATCATCTTGGATATGAGTAAAAAAAAAAAAAAAGCACTTCCCATGACTGACCAACAGGTGGCAGTGTATGGGATAATGCATAAGCGTCCATGGTGTTGGCTGATATTAGACGGTCCAGACTGTTTGTGATCTACTCACCCATTCATAGGTGATGACCTGATTGGCTTTCTCCTGCAGCTGGTTCAGACTCAGTCCACCAATGGGGTTGGGGTTCTCCAGAGGTTTTGGCTTCTGATTGGCTGAGGAGGCGCATCGGCTGGAGGTGATGTCGTCCAGGTCCAGGTCCTGTTCGCTGGCCAGGTTCTCCTTCTGCAACGCCTCGTACAGAACGTCGGGATGGTTCCAGATCTGAAGGATGAGTAGAGCATCAGCGACGTGAAAAAAAAAAAATGAGACTCAAAGAGAATAAAGTCACTTCAAACTTCAATAAACACAGTTTTGACTGAGATTAAAGAAGTATTCTGATTCTGATAAAGCTGTACAACGGCGTATTACATACAAAAATAAAAACATGTGTCACTATGAGAATAAAGCCATAATATTATGAGAATAAAGTCATAGTTTTAAAAAAAACTTATACTTTAACGAAAATAATGTCATATTTTTATGTGATTTAAAGTCATAATATTTTGAAAATAAATTCACATTAGTGTGATAAAAAGTCATAATTGTTGATGACAGAGTTTCTGATTACGGCTCTCTGGCGTTACCACCACTAGCCCTACAGCTGACTGCTTCCACTCAGTTCCTCCTCCACAAAAGAGGCAATTTGCTCAAAATCGGTTCAGTTCTTACAATGAAACAAACCCAAACGTGTGCAAACTCGCTTCACAGTCCTAAGACCGATGCTAATGTGTTGATGGTGGGCGGGGCTAATAGATTCAGTATTTGTATTTTATGATCTTTTCTTGTCTATTTTAAAATTACATCATTCTCGTAATATTTCGACTTCATTCTTGTAAAAATATGACTCTTTTTGTATTCGACTTTATTCTCACAAAATTACGAGTTTTATCTCGATATTGTACGACTTTATTCTCATAGTAACAAGTGTTTTTATTTTCTTATGTGGCCCTAATACGCTGCCGCAAAACTGGACTAAAACAAAGTAAAAAAATATCCTGACAAAGACCAAAGCTGAAAATAAAGAGACTAAATGACTATAAATTTGTTGTTAAATGAAGGTGAACTAATTGTGATCTTAATATTTGACTTCAGATTGAATATTTTCATTTAAACGCAGACTGTTTTCCCGTGCTGGGGGTGAAACAGTTGGTCCTGGTCACCTTGCAGCAGACGCAGAAGGCCTTGAGTGGGTTCAGACTCAACCAACCGCTGTTTCCTGCCTCTCTGAAGCGGTTCATGAACTCGGTGTAGAGCGCCCTCTGCAGGGGAGACAGACGCACCAGGATCACATGTTCCTCCTTGGAGGGCAGCTGGTCCTTCAGGACGTCATGACCTCGTCTGGAAAATAAGGGTTAACGTTAAAACCACGGACACAGACCAGAAAACGAGGAGTCAAATCTCAGCCAAATTTGTCTAGAGATAAATGGAAACATTAGTCGTTATTTGCATTTTTATATTTATGGATGTTTCTATTACTCGTTATCAAAATCACCATTTTTCTAATACAAATTTAGTAGATTCTTGTATCACTCTTGAACGTCTCTGCACTTTATTTTTTGTATTTTTGATGTTATGAACACTGCAATTTCCCCGAGGTGGGATCAATAAAGTCTTAGCGTATATTATCGTATCATGTGTTATCGCATCTTATCTTATAGTAGCTTACTGTATGTTATCATATCTTTTTCATATCCTATCATATTGTATGTTTTTGTATCTTTTCGTTTCGTATGTTATCACATCATATATTTTCAAATCTTATCGTATTGTATGTTATCGTATCATATGTTTTCGTATCTTATTGTATTGTATATTTTTGTATCTTATCATATTGTATGTCTTCGTATCTTATCGTATGTTTTCGTATCTTATTGTATCGAATGTTATCATATATGTTATTATATGTTATTGTATTGTATGTCATCTTATCTTACAGTAGCTTATTGCATCTTATCGTAGCGTATGGTTTCGTATCTTACCACATAGTATGTTATCATGTCATATGCTTTTGTATCTTTTCGTATCTTATTGTATCATATGTTATCGTATCTTATTGTATTGTATGTTATTGTATCATATGTTTTCGTATCTTATTGTATTGTATGTTTTTGTATCTTATTATATTGTATGTCTTCGTATCTTATCGTATGTTTTCGTATCTTATTGTATCGAATGTTATCATATATGTTATTGTATGTTATCGTATTGTATGTCATCTCATCTTATCTTACAGTAGCTTATTGCATCTTATTGTAGCATATGGTTTCGTATCTTATCACATAGTATGTTATCATGTCATATGGTTTCGTATCTTTTCGTACCTTATCGTATCATATGTTATCGTATCTTATTGTATTGTATGTTATTGTATCATATGTTTTCATATCTTATCGTATCGTATGTTATTGTATAATATGTTTGCGTATCTTATCGTATTGTATGTTATCGTATCATATGTTTTCGTATCTTAGTGTATTGTATCTTATCGTATCATATGTTTTTGGATCATATCATTTCAAAGGATGGTGTTTAACAGAAGTATTTTGCGTTTTGTCTCCTACACTCTCGTCTTCTTTAAGCTCTGAGTCGTCCTCCACATTTTCCTTCGGTGTCACAGAACAGTAGACATATCATCTGTTGTTATCGGGTGTAACTGATGTGCGTGTTGGCGTCTCACCGCTGTACGAATCCCTCCAGCAGACTGTGCAGGACATGGCTCCGGTACCTCATCAGCTGGATGTCCTGTGGCGTACTGTCCACACACTGCCCGTTCAGAATCGGACGCTCAAACATGTTACTGAACTCCTGACGTGTACCTGAAAACACATCCAGGATACTCAGGTTGAAGCACCGCTGAAGGCAGATCAGATGGGTGTAGTTTACCTTAATAAACCTTTATTATAAAATACCACCGAGATTTGTTTCTGCAGGGATTCAATGGCTTGAACAGGAGCCGAACCACAGAAGTAAAGAACTGTGTCATCAGCATAGAAGTGCAAATTAGCATCTGGCTCATGTCCATCCAGATCATCAATGTAAATAAGAAAGAAGAAGGGGCCTAATACAGAACCCTGTGGCACCCCAGCAACAACAATAATGAGTCTTCGTACCTAGGAAGTCGGGCCGGACGAAGTCCACCATGCACCAGTACTCGATCAGGTTGTTCTGGAGCGGGTACCCGGTCAGAACCACTCGACGCCGTGTCCGGATGTTCTTCAGGGCCTGGGATGTGCTGGCGTGGCAGTTTTTGATGCGGTGGCCTTCATCGCAGATCACCACGTCCGGACCGGGTCGGGCCAGGGCTCTCTCGATACCTGAAGGTACGATACGAGAACATCCAAATAACTCACTCCAGTGCCTCCCATTTGTTCATTTTCAGATGTTCTCCTGTTCTTCCTTCATCCCACCTTTCAGTAGTTCCTGCTGCCGGTCCTCCTCGTCCAGATCGATGACGACTGGACTCGTGGTTTTCTTGCTTTTCTTCTTCCTCCCGGCTACGAAGCTCTTCTTCAGTGACAGGAGGCGGTACATCTCGTATCCCATCAGCAGGACGCCGCCGTCCCGGGACCAGTCCTCCACCACCTTGGCCCTGGTCGCCGTGTTCCTGCAGAAAAAGACACGTTAAGGCATGAGTTTACACCTGGAACGATGAGTTACTTAACAGTTAATCACCTGACAGACCCACAGGAAACAATTAACCACTGTTACTCATTCTTCAAGGGAAATTTCACAAACAGAATCCTAAATGGATGGTATTTGTTGCTTCTGAATTTTTAGTTGTGATAGTTTGAAAAATAAATAAATAAATAGAAAAAACCCAACCACTTTCATTTAATAAAGAGCGTTTAACCCATAAAGACCCAGTGCTACTTTTGTGGCAGCTCCAAATACATTTTTTTCTCTATATTTAACTTTCCTAAGTGATTAATCACCATTTATTATAATATTACCCACTGTATTTTGCATTTTTTCAGTGAAAATCATGTATTTTTTAAAATTCAATTGACTGATTATGTAGATGTTCATAAAAGCTCAGATTAAGCTTGAAGGTTATTCTATCAGAAACGGAAAAAACTGTAAAAAAAAAAAAAAAAAAAAGAAAGTGAAATTTCCAGCAAATATATCATTAACTGAGCATAAAAACAAGCACCAACCTCCACTGTCACTGATCCAACTCCACTGGTTTTACTATTGAATCAATGTTGATTCAAATACTTTATTTGAGAACGTGAACAAAATAAACCCTAAAGTCACTTTTAACTCATAAACACCCAAACAACCACTGGCAAACAAAAGCATCTACTGATGTAAAATGTTTAATACCTGTTGATCCACAAATCCTATCAATACATGTAAATAATTGGTGTAAAATACAGTATGTCATCTTTTCATGGTCATCAGATATGACTCATTTGGACGTTCAGAGGCTCTGTAGTTACCATGGAAACACCGTCATCTTCTACAACATTGATTCACCAGTAAAACCCATGGAGTTGGATCAATGACTGAATGGACACACTGGGTTTATGTTCAGTTAATGAGAGGTTTGACTGAAAAAGTCAATTTTTCTTCAGTTTTCTCTGTTGTTGCTTTAAAAATCTTTGATTTTACATCTACACAATCAGTAAATTAAATACAGGAAAACACATGATTTACACTGAAAAATGCAAAATACAAAGGATAATATTATAATAAATGGAGATAAATCACTTAAGAAAAGTTAGAGAGAAAACATCATTTGGGAACTGACATAAAAGTAGCTCTGGGTCTTTAAGGGTTAATCACCTTTAACCAGGTGCAATGATTCCAGTTGTACTTTAACAAGAATAAACCACATTGTCACAATCATTTCATGAGAAGAAGGAAAAATATTCCAACTTCTTGGGCGACAGTGTCAAATGTTTTTACATTTAAAAACAAACCAACAAAGTCAAATTTCAACCTGGTGGGATAACTAAAGTCTTATCTTAACAAATGTCTGAAACCAAGTGAAAAACACCCACTTGTGTTCGTCGTTGAGGATGTGAACTTTAAAAGTGCGAGGGGTCACAAGGTTACGGTCCACGTCTGGAGGTAATGCCTCCGCAGGCGGGACCCACATGTTGAACTCCGACAGCCAGTTCTGCAGCGTGTTCACCTGCACAAAGGAGACATGGGAAATCAGAAACAGTCTGTCTGCACATCACAGAGTTTATCCAATTAAAGTTCAAGTAAAAATACATAAAAGCTTTTTTTTTTGACATTATTTTAATTAATTTGTTTCAATGCTGAACAAAATAATTAAAGAATTATATTTTTAGGTTCTGGCATCTTCATCACAAGGCTACATTAATTAACTTTTATGCAGCATGAATTACATAAAATGAAATAATTAAATTTTACGCAATTTTATGCAATTTTTTTATGCAACTTTTTATGCAACCCTTAAATATTTGTTTGGGGTTTTTTTTGTCTAAAACTGCCTCTTATGGTTCTATTGATCCATTAACTGATCAGACGTTGCGTTTTGAGTGGTTCATCAAAGGGGGCGGGGCTTACGGGTACGATGGCGAGCACGGTGTGAGCCTCGGTGTGTCTGAACAGGACGTCAATGAAGGAGATGACCTGCAGCGTTTTGCCCAGACCCATGCTGTGGGCCAGGATGCAGCCGAAGCCGCTGCTGCCATGGAAATGCTCCACCGACTCCACCAGGTTATCGTACAGGAAGCGGATGCCGCCGATCTGAGGAGGAAGGAGGCGGAGCATGTAGAGAAGGTGAGACACGGAAGCAGGAAATAAAGGTCGATGGTGCGATAAGGTGAAGGTGTCACACGGTACCTGGTGGGGTTTGACCGCTCGCGCCAGCTGCGGCGACAGGAAGATGTCGTCCTCGGTGGTCGGGTGGTTGAGGTTGACCAACACGCGGCCCTGAGCGTCCGGACGGTTCAGGGAGTCGTTGGAGTGGGCACCGCTTGGCTCACCCTCTTCTTCTTCATTGGTGGATTCGCCGCTGATGTGGACGATGGTGTCGTCATCTCCTGAGCTCAGATCGATCACGTCTGCAGAGAAGACGAACACAAATGTTAAAGAAGAAGATCAAGAAAATGAACAAAAATGAACTAAATACAAACTAAACGAACAAAAATAAACAAAATAATCAAAAAATTAATAAAACTGAAAAAAAATTTAAACATTAACAAAATGACAAACTAAATCAACAAAAAATGTTCAAAATAACAACCAAAATTTACAAAAAATGAACAAAATAGTCAAAAAAATTCAACAAAAATGCATAAAATAAAATAAATGAAAAAATAATCAACAAAATGGACCAAATAATAAAAACATTTATCAAAATGAAAAAAAAAATTAAAAATCCTACAAAATTAACAACATGGAACAAAAAAATGAACAAAATAATCAACACAATAAAACACAATCAGGAAAATCAACAAAATAATCAACCAAGTGGAACAAAATGAACAAAATAATTAAAAAATGAACAAAATAATCTACAAAATGTTCAAAATAAACAAAAGTTACAAAAAATTAACAAGGATGACCCACAAACAGAAACATTAAAGTAGAAGATCAAGGACAATAAAAATGATGAAAAAATTTTAAAAATCCTACAAAATTAACAAAAGAATGAACAAAATAATCAACAAAATAAAGCATAATCAACAAAATCAACAAAAAAATCAACAAAATGGAACAATAGGAACAAAATAATTTAAAAAATGTACAAAAATGAACTAAAAAAATCTACAAAATGTTCAAAATAACAAAAGAAATTTACAAAAAATAAACAAAGAGGATGAACCACAAACAGAAACATTAAAGAAGATCAAGGACAAAAAAAAGAAAGAATTATTTTTAAAAATCCCACAAAATCAACAAAATGGACCTAAAATGTACAAATAATCAGCAAAATGTTCAAAATGAAAGCCAAAATTTACCAAAAAATTAGACTCTTTTCAGTCTAACAGTTCCCAGAATCCTTCCATATCTGCTCTGGTTACATCACACTGATTTTTGGTGATGATAATCATCCCTCCATTGTCATTGTCCTTGACATTTGAGGAGCGGCTCCATCGACGTTACTTTACCCACGTCATTGTGTCTGTGTGTCTGTGTGTGTCTGTGTGTGTGTGTCTGTGTGTGTGTGTCTGTGTGTAGTTGGGGGGGGGGGTAATAATAATAGAACAGTACATAATGTTTCTTTTTGACCGAAATCCATATCTGATAAAAACCAACCAATGTCAATGGTATCAAGTGGTGAAAGTTACACAAGCTGGCACAATGGGAAGAAGTGTGTGTGTGTGTGTGTGTGTGTGTGTGTGTGTGTGTGTGTGTGTGTGTGTGTGTGTGTGAAAAGACAGATAGTGCTTATATAACTGCAGTGAATGGCTGGTTATACAAGTAGGATTAGAGCGGAGGGGGAGACTGGTTATGCAACCCCAACCACAAATGTCACTGTGCCACTGTGGTGCGCTGCCACTGGGTTTGTGGAAAAGTGTGTGTTTGCGTAAATGCGTGTGTGTGTTTGTGTAAAGCGGTGTGTGTTCTGGCTCGGACTCAGGATTAGCCAGCTTTATTGCCCCAGACCGGCTCTGATCTGCCCTTTCCAGCCCTCCATTAGGGTTTTGTTTTTGTCAGCTCCTAAACCTACGTTATCCTCATTGTTGTGCGTTTGTGTCATTGTTTGGTCTCCTGTGTGTGTCTGTCGTACATCCACTATATGGACAAAAGTATGTGGACACGTTTTCTAACAGGGGTCTGGGATACAAAACAATAATGACTAATGTCATAATGTAGTTTTATTCTTGTTTATCTTCCATTAAACTTTAAGGAAATATTGATGTTTCCATGTCAAATCCTCATGAACAGGGCGTCTTACAGCTGTAGACATGATGTGTCCCAATATTTATGTCCATATAGTTTATAAACATCAATATTTCTTTGGTGTTATTGCCAAAACACCAAGGAGATCCGGCGGTGATCGGAGTAAAACCACTATCCCTGAAAACTCGATTTTGGGGATATACATATGCTGTGAGTGAGTCCTTTTGTCCATTTTTCTACAGCACTTCGAACTTTCAAAATCTGGCAGTCATTTATAATTTACAGCATGTTAGAATTCTGCTGAAACGGCTCATTCTCCATCTCCTAGTACAGGCGTGAGTGAAATTACCGTAATGACCCAGGAAACCCTATACAGTACAACGTTGGAATTTTTCTAATTTCACAAACAGTGACAGAGCTACAGTCATCCAAACTACATATGCGCAGGGTGTGTCAGCGGTGACACATCAGGTTTTAAAGAGTTAAAATCATAGTCAACGTTGAGAGAAATTAAAGGGGTCACATTTAGCTTTTTTTTAAATGGAATTCCTCATTTTCCCACATTTCCCTGTGGTCTCCATAAACTGTAAATGCTCTGCTTGGGTCTGAATTCTTCATTCATTCAACTCTACAAGTCCATCTTCAACCCTATTTCTGAGGAATGACACCAGAAAGGTGGTTTGGAGCGCTGGCCCTTTAAATGCACATGAGCCACTTCAGGCCCCGCCCCCTCCAGGTTGTTGGCTGTGCTGCTCTGTCCAGTTTCTCCGTACTCAGAGAAATGTTCGTGGAAAGTCTTGACCTTATATGTACAAATCTCATGACATAACTAGTTATAGATGTAACAAATTAAGCAGGAATTCAAACAGCTTGTAGAAATCCACTGGATTTTTGCCCAAATGAATCTAAAGATAGTTTTGCAGCAGCTGGAGGGTTCAAATTCAAACTGAATGAACTATTAGGGTCCAAATACACAAAGAAATGAACCAAAGACTAAAAAAAGCGAGTTTAGACAAATGAGCCCTTTAAGTCCAAACCATCTCTGAGTCATTTTGGAAGCAAAGATAACAATTTAAACCAAACTAACCAATGCAATGATATTTATCCCATAATATAAAACTATATTCTGACATTAGACATTATTGTTTTGTATCCCAGACCCCTGTTAGAAAAGAAACACCTGAATTCAATGTGTCCACATACTTTTGTCCATATAGTGTGTGTGTGTGTGTGTGTGTGTGTGTGTGTGTGTGTGTGTGTGTGTGTTTAGCCTTGACGTGTGAAGATGTTTTGGCTGTTTTCCTCAACTTGACTTATCATCATGCCTTTGTACAGATACACATACACACACACACACACACACACACACACACACACACACACACACACACACACACACACACACACAAATGACCATGAGCGTTTGGTGTGTATTTGTGTGTGTGTGTGTGTGTGTGTTTGTGGCAACAGAACAGTACATGCTGTACCCTGTGGAGGCTTTAAACACCCTGATGGACTAACACCTCCTCCACTGTCATGTTTCCATCAGTTGAGACACTGTGTTCATGTCCTGGAGACCGAACCGAACGTTTACCCGAGGCCATGGAACAGTAACGCCGCTTACTGTGACGCAAATTCACCGTTATATCATGATCCGTTTCCATGGAGATCAGCAGATGTGTATGATTATGCACAATATGAGGCTTTATGAAGTTTACACTGTCAAATAAAAACATGTGGTGCGGTTTTACTTCACTGCACATTCTGCATTGTTCTGACTCTGCCTCCTCTGCTGTTTGGTAGGATTTTCAAACCAATCAGATTCCACGTTCATCTGATTGGGTTGAAGATAAATGAGAAAAAAAAAAGACGTAAAACAGACAAAAATAGTTCCAGTGTCCCTGTATGTCCATGTCTGTTCTACATGGATCAGAACCAGTTGAATGGGTGAGGTTGTCAGGTTCTGTTCTATGTTCCAGTCCTGGTTCTGTTCTATGTTCTAGTCCTGGTTCTGTTCTATGTTCTAGTCCTGGTTCTGTTCTATGTTCCAGTCCTGGTTCTGTTCTATGTTCTAGTCCTGGTTCTGTTCTATGTTCCAGTCCTGGTTCTGTTCTATGTTCTAGTCCTGGTTCTGTTCTATGTTCCAGTCCTGGTTCTGCTCTATGTTCCAGTCCTGGTTCTGTTCTATGTTCCAGTCCTGGTTCTGTTCTATGTTCCAGTCCTGGTTCTGCTCTATGTTCCAGTCCTGGTTCTGTTTTATGTTCCAGTCCTGGTTCTGCTCTATGTTCCAGTCCTGGTTCTGTTCTATGTTCCAGTCCTGGTTCTGCTCTATGTTCCAGTCCTGGTTCTGTTCTATGTTCCAGTCCTGGTTCTGTTCTATGTTCTAGTCCTGGTTCTGTTCTATGTTCCAGTCCTGGTTCTGCTCTATGTTCCAGTCCTGGTTCTGTTTTATGTTCCAGTCCTGGTTCTGCTCTATGTTCCAGTCCTGGTTCTGTTCTATGTTCTAGTCCTGGTTCTGCTCTATGTTCCAGTCCTGGTTCTGTTCTATGTTCCAGTCCTGGTTCTGCTCTATGTTCCAGTCCTGGTTCTGTTTTATGTTCCAGTCCTGGTTCTGCTCTATGTTCCAGTCCTGGTTCTGTTCTATGTTCCAGTCCTGGTTCTGTTCTATGTTCCAGTCCTGGTTCTGCTCTATGTTCCAGTCCTGGTTCTGTTCTATGTTCCAGTCCTGGTTCTGCTCTATCTTCCAGTCCTGGTTCTGTTCTATGTTCCAGTCCTGGTTCTGTTCTATGTTCTAGTCCTGGTTCTGTTCTATGTTCCAGTCCTGGTTCTGCTCTATGTTCCAGTCCTGGTTCTGTTTTATGTTCCAGTCCTGGTTCTGTTCTATGTTCCAGTCCTGGTTCTGCTCTATGTTCCAGTCCTGGTTCTGCTCTATGTTCCAGTCCTGGTTCTGTTCTATGTTCCAGTCCTGGTTCTGCTCTATGTTCCAGTCCTGGTTCTGTTCTATGTTCCAGTCCTGGTTCTGTTTTATGTTCCAGTCCTGGTTCTGTTCTATGTTCCAGTCCTGGTTCTGCTCTATGTTCCAGTCCTGGTTCTGCTCTATGTTCCAGTCCTGGTTCTGTTTTATGTTCCAGTCCTGGTTCTGTGTTCCAGTCCTGGTTCTGTTCTATGTTCCAGTCCTGGTTCTGTGTTCCAGTCCTGGTTCTGTTCTATGTTCCAGTCCTGGTTCTGCTCTATGTTCCAGTCCTGGTTCTGTTCTATGTTCCAGTCCTGGTTCTGTTCTATGTTCCAGTCCTGGTTCTGCTCTATGTTCCAGTCCTGGTTCTGTTCTATGTTCCAGTCCTGCGGTCTGGATGCAGATCAATCTAACTATAGAAGTGGGCGGGACTTTCACTGCAGGAGAACTCAACTCATCCAATCACAGTCCATATCCTCTTGAGACCCAGCAATACATTTTTGTCCTCTGTAGGGGACAAAAGTTTCACAGCTTTACTTAAAAAAATGCTGTCCAATGCAAAGGACACTCCATTAAAAAATGTATAAAATAAATAAAACTAATTTATGCCATTATGCAGTGTCCAATCAAGGCAATTGTTTAAAGTAAAAAAAAAAAAGGCAAAACTTTCACTTGATCAATAGGAACTCGACTGATATCTGGAACTATTTACATGTTATAAACTATTAAAATATGGACCATTAGAAGGAAAGGCACTTTTTTAACCCATAAAGGCCCAGTGGTGCTTTTGTGGCAGTTCCCAACAAATTTTTTCTCTCTATATAACTTATCTTAAGTCTTTTATTGCTATTTACTGTAATATTATCCTCTTTATTTTGAGTTTTTTCAGTGTAAGTCACGTGTTTTCCTATATTTAATTCACAGATCATGTAGCTGTTCATAAAAGCTCAGATTAAATTCAAAGGTTATTATATCAAAAAGGAGAAAACTGAAGAAAAAGTGACTGTTCCAGTAAACTCTGTCATGAACTGAACATAAACCCAGTGTGTCCATCCACTGTCACTGATCCAACTCCATGGGTTTATTATAGTTTCTTCCACTTCATTTTGTCCTTGTTACTTATTGTTTTGACAATTTTTTATGTTTTGTTCATTTCATTGATCACTTTGGCTGTTCTTGTTCATATTGTTTCTTATTTCATTATTTTTTGCTACATTTGAGTAACTTTTTTTATTTTGCTTGTTTTTCCTTTATTATTTTGTACATTTTTCTATTTATTTTTGTATATTTATTATATAATTTATATAAACCCAGTGTGTCCATCCACTGTCATTGATAAAACAACCATGGGTTTATTATTTTTTCTTCCATTTCATCCAGTTTGCAGCTTATTTTGTTGTTGTTGCTTATTGTTTTGTCAATTTTTTTATTCATTTTGTTCATTTCATTGATCACTTTGGCCGTTCTTGTCCATTTTGTTGCTTATTTCCTTCTTTTTTGCTTCATTTTAGCTACTTTTTTTTGCTTATTTTTCCTTTTTTATTTATTATTTTGTACATTTTTCTATTCATTTTTGTATATTTATTATTGAATTTATATAAACCCAGTGTGTCCATCCTCTGTCACTGATCCAACTCCATGGGTTTTACTGGTGAATCAATGTTGTAGAAGATGACGCTGTTTCCACGGTAACTACGGAGCCTCTGAACATCCAAATGGATTCATATCTGATGACCATGAAAAGACGAAGAACTGTATTTTACATTAATTATTTACATGTATTGATAGAATTAGTGGATCAACAGGTCTTAAACAGTTTAGATCAGTAGATGGTCTTGGTCACCAGTGGATGTTTGGGTTTTTTCTGGGTTAATATTTAAAAAATGAATAAAAAAATTACAAAATCTAAATTTCTCAAAACTGTGAACAAACTTTCCAGCTCTTCAGTTGGGTTAAAAAGTGCCTTTCTTTCTCTACATCTGGTTTATTTGAGGCTTCAGCAGCCGAGTCGTAAATAAAGCGTCAGTATCTGCTCTGACCTACTGACACATTTATACGAAAGGTCAAAGGTCAATCTGAGTCAGAGCCTCATATCTCAGGATCTAAAACCATTAAAGAATCAGAACCAGAGTCGTTTCTGAAGCTGCTGTCGCTGAGTGAAGGTGAGAGTTTCTGAGTGGGTGTTTTTATTTCATCTGCACAAATATAACAGCATTATTCTTTCTTTAATTAGACTGAACCCACACACTGAGTCTGAGGAGTTTGAGGCCACACAGAGTCACGTCTCCACCACTTTTAATGAGGCAGTTGGATCATTTTCATCTTTAGCGCTGTTCTCATTACAAGAACAGATTCTCAGGGATTCACTTCGACACGACACAGTCCAATTGTTCCGAGGTAAAGACACTCCAGTCATTAAAACTACTGAAAAATACAGCAAAGTCACACGCAGCAGTCGTTTTAATGGGTTTGAACAGCATTTTTTAGGTTCAGGTTTATGTCTAAATGTGATGCAAATTTGGCACAATTTGCATAGGATATGTAAATGTCCATCCACTATCATTATGACGGCTCAATAGTTGCACAAAATACAAAAGGTAATGAAATAACTAATGTAAATATATAGAGAATTCACATGAAAAAAAGGCTAAAAAGGTCTAAATACATTAATTTATGCCTAATCTGTATGCAAATAATACGTAGATTTCTTGACTACAAAAGGAAAATAGTTTTAATTTAATGCTTGTTTTGTCCAATTAATGACATTCCAGTCATTAAAACTAAAAAATCTTGCGCTTTTCTTTGATAATTATAAGTCAAATGTAACAGTTGTTTTAATGTGTTTTAACAGCATTTTTTAGGTTCAGGTTTATGTCTAACTGCGATGCAAATTTTGCAAAATTTGTAAAAGATATGTACAGATTTTGCCTGTATCCACCAACTATCATTATGAAGGTTCAATAGATGCAGAAAATGTAATAAGTAATGAAATAACTAATGCAAATAAATATAGAATTCACATGCAATTCCTTAATATAAGCTTAAAAGTTCTAAATACATTAATTTAAGTCTAATCTGTACAGAAATAATACACAGATTTCTTGAATACAGAGGGAAAATAGTCTTGATTTAATGTCTGTTTTGTCCAATTAATGAAACTCCTAAAAAAATCTTGAGCTTTTCTTTGATAATTAAAAGTCACATCAGGTTTTTGTCTAAATGTGATACAAATTTAGACTGAATTTTCAGAAATTTTTTTGCATAAGATACATTCAATTTTTGCCTGTATTCATAAACTATTATTATAAAAGTTCAACAGTTGCAGAAAATGTAAAAAGTAATGAAATAACTAAAGTAAATTTATATAGAACTTCCTTTTCTGTTGAATACTTTAAGCCTAGAAAAAGCTTTAAAGTTCTACGTACATTAATTTAAGCCTAATCTGTACAGAAACGTTATACAGATTTCTTGACTTGAAAGGAAAATATGCTTGATTTAATGTTTTTTTTTGTTAATTTTGATGGTTTAGTACTTGTTTTATTCAGTTTGTTGATTCAGAAACATGATTCAAGTGAAAATGAACTCAATAAGTGTTGTTTTCTTTCAAATTAAACATGTGAAGTTGTAATATTTCATTAGTTTTTGTTAAATCTAACACTAACCCTTTGTCTCCACATCAGGTCTGTTGTAGTCGTTGTGCTTTTTTTGCTTTTTTTTTTTTTACCTGTTTTGTGTGCGATCTCTGACTTGGTGGAGGCGGGACCGTCGGCTTTCCCAACATCCTCGCTGATGCTGGTGCTGCTGGAGTCCAGGCAGATCACTTCCTGTCTGGACGGCTTCACTTCCTGCTGCGACGCTGACGCTGATGCAGATGTCACACGGTTTGTTACATCACCTGAATGGGAAAGGGGGTGGGGCAAGAGCCAGGTGAACAGGTGAACGGACAGATTTGAGATGAGGAAAAATATTGGTTCTTCTGTTGCGTAAAAACATTCAACACATGGACCTGGATTTTCTGCTGCGTCTCAGAGCTCTGGCCTTTCACAATAAAAGCTCAAAATATTCAGTCTGACAGTTCCTTTCATGTGGCATTAACCTTCCAGTATCCTGCATTTTAGCATTTAGCTTTTGACCTAGCACAAAAAATAATAATATATATTAACCAATGTTTCTATTAATCCTTGACATATGCCAGGATGAAAAAAGCCAATATAAGTAAAAATAAATAAACATAAATAAAAATATATGCAGAAATATTTTTTTGGTTTATTCTCTTCATTATTTTCTAAATTTTTAGCTCATTTTGATGATTATTTCTCCCAATTCTTTCTATTATTTTATCCATTTCCTTGATGATTCTCTCATTTTGTGCATTATTTTCTTAACTTTTACTCATTTTAATCATTTCCTCTTTATCTATATTATAAAAGGGAAGTGGACTCTGTGTGTGTGTCTGGTATCACACTAACTCTGTACAGAGCTGACTGCTGCAGTTTGTCAAACTTATGCATGTTTGGTCAATGAACAGACTAGTGAAAATGACAAGTTGACAGAACAAATATTTTGGGAGATATTTGTAATTTTGGAATGCAACAGCCTTACAATCATGTTGCTGTGCCTAGAATCATCATTGAAGTGGGTTACCTAGCAACAGATAAACAATAGGACCATGTTGCCATGGTGTCATATTTCCTGCGCAGGTACATACATGGCAGCTGAGAGGTTATTCAACTGAAAATGACAGTGGAATTTTTTGCAACAGTCAGTATAAAAACACGTGTGGTTTCCCACGGGTCAACGCGCTAGTTTTTATTACATAACTTTTTCATTTTCTTGTTCTCATTCTCTTCATTTGACCGAACACAAAAAATAATAATGCATTTTAACCAGTGTTGCTGTTAATCACTGACATATGCCAAAATGAAAACAAAAAAAGGAATCCAAATTTTATGTAGAATATTGAAAAAAAAAAAAAAACGTTTTTTGCATTAAAAATATGGTATGTTTACATTAGAAATATGGGATTTAAAGGGTTAAAAATATGACAGTTATTGAGTATTTGGGATTTTTGTTTATAGCTCAAGTTGATGAAATACAAAAAACACAAAAAAGTTAAACGTATTATAGAGTTGCTTTAAATTCTTTAGTATTTTTGTAACTTCCTGTAAATCTGCTGCCTTTTTGTGCTACAAATCGAACAGTAAAAGCTTTGAAAACCTAGCGCCTGTTCGCGTCTGTCCAGGTGTCGATGTTTCAGGATTTCGATCGTAAACGTCTGCTGACTCCGCCCAGGCCTGTGTGTGTTATGTGTGTGCGTCTGTGTGTATTGTGTGTGTTGGTCACCTGTTGTGTACTCGGGCAGCAGTGGGAGGGGAAAGTCCTGCTTCCTCTGCTGCTCCAGGCGTCGCCTCCTCTCCAGCTCCTCCTGCTGGGCGGCTTTGGTCACTGCCTCCAACTGATGCTCACGAAGCAACTTCCTACAAAAACACACCGAAAAACCACGTCCACATCAAGAACCGCACTCTGAAACTCGTACAAACTCAGCTGTGTAATTGTTCCTCCACAGACATCAGTAGTCGCTTTTCCATTGATCCTCAAATGGTGCGAATATAATTTAAACCTAAAAATTTGCCTGATGGAAAAACGACCACTTTGCAAAACTCATTTTTCAATGAAAAGTTTTTACACTTGCAGAAGGTGGTTTTTCAGGTGTAGTGAAATTGGTATATTGTGAAAAATTGCAATGGAAAGAGCTTTTTACACAACTTGAGTCATGTGGGGAAAAAAAAGGATGTTGTCGAATGTTACAACAAGAGAAGAAGAAGAAGAGTTTAAAACAAACATGACACAGTTCAAGTATGATGAAAAGTATCAGGAAAGAAATGATCAATAATCAGTTGCTGTTGTTACTGTCATTGTTTCTGAGTATCTCATTTTTCTTTGTTTTTTATTTTTGTACCTGATGTTGTGTCTCACGTTATAAATATTTCAGAGTATATGATTTTTCTGATAGTATATATACTTATATATGATATTCATTGTTTTTTCTATTTCATACCTGATTTTGTGGGTCATGTTAATATAGTATATGATATTTGTTGATATTTAGTTATTTATTTTTTTGCGTTTTTCTTTTTTTGTCATTAATATTATTTGATACTTGTATTTTTTTCCAGTATTTTACCTGATGTTGTGTCTCATGTCATTAATATTATCTGATATTTGTTTGTTTTTTTCAGTATTTTACCTGATGTTGTGTCTCATGTCATTAATATTATCTGATATTTGTTTGTTTTTTTCAGTATTTTACCTGATGTTGTGTCTCATGCCATTAATATTATCTGATATTTGTTTGTTTTTTTCAGTATTTTACCTGATGTTGCGTCTCATGTCATTAATATTATCTGATATTTACTTTTTTCAGTATTTTACCTGATGTTGCGTCTCATGTCATTAATATTATCTGATATTTACTTTTTTCAGTATTTTACCTGATGTTGTGTCTCATGTCATTAATATTATCTGATATTTACTTTTTTCAGTATTTTACCTGATGTTGTGTCTCATGTCATTAATATTATCTGATATTTGTTTGTTTTTTTCAGTATTTTCCCTGATGTTGTGTCTCATGTCATTAATATTATCTGATATTTACTTTTTTCAGTATTTTACCTGATGTTGTGTCTCATGTCATTAATATTATCTGATATTTGTTTGTTTTTTTCAGTATTTTACCTGATGTTGTGTCTCATGTCATTAATATTATCTGATATTTACTTTTTTCAGTATTTTACCTGATGTTGTGTCTCATGTCATTAATATTATCTGATATTTGTTTGTTTTTTTCAGTATTTTACCTGATGTTGCATCTCATGTCATTAATATTATCTGATATTTACTTTTTTCAGTATTTTACCTGATGTTGCGTCTCATGTCATTAATATTATCTGATATTTACTTTTTTCAGTATTTTACCTGATGTTGCGTCTCATGTGCGCCGGTTTGGAGCTCCTCTTCTTGGTTCCCGTCAGGGCGGAGGGGGGGGAGGGGCTTTGGCTGGCCGGTCTGGATCGTGGTCTGGACGCGGGTTGGGAGGGGGGCGGGTGGGCCGGCGTCTCCTCCGAAGGCGAGGTAGATGGAGGGGGGGTGCACTGCCACCCGGCCGGGTCGCCGCCCTGAGCCTCATTCTCGGAGCTGAAGGGGGCGCTGTGGGACTGATCTGAGGAAGGAAGAGGAAGAAGAGGAAGAAGAGGAAGCACATGGTGGTCAATTTCATTTCAATAAAGAGGAAATACAAGCATAAAAACACACTTAAACAGCCATGATCATGGTTGTTTACGGTGAAGCAGGTGAGACTTGAGGTTAATGAAAAGCTCCTTCACGTCCTTTAACGACTCTCAGCGCTGATTACAGCTGTTAACATTAACCACCAATTACACATCAATTAAGTCAAATCACAAAAGATGGATCATTAGTGGCTGAGAAACAGTCGTGAATCAGCCGCTGAACCAGATCAACACCACGGAGAAGTTCACACAGGTTTGACCAAGGAACAGAACTTCAGTTAAGAGCCAGAGCTACTTTTATGTCGGTTCAAAAAGAAATTATTCTGTTTATTTAATTTTTCTTAAGTGATTTATCACCTTTTATTAAAATATTATCCTCTGTATTTTGCATTTTTCAGTGTAAATTGTGTATTTTCCTTTATTTAATTCACTGATTATGCAGATGTTCATTAAAACTCAGTAAATTCAAAGGTTATTATATCAAAACAGACAAAACTGAAGAAAAATGGACTTTTACAGCAAAGATATTAATAACTGATATGTATTCATTCATTATCATCATTGTGATTGTTTTCGTTCATTTAATTGTTCATTCTTTTTTTAACTTCATTTTTGCTTATTTCACTTTATAGCTTTGAAATTTTTTTATTTTAATTTTTTATTTGATGAGGGAAGTGATTCAGATGTGTAAACATGAAAAGACTAATGAATTAGTGATAATTAGGATATCACTGGGGTTTGACAAATTTGAACAAACATTTGTGATGAAAGTCAGATGCTGCTTTAAGAAAGTGTGTCCATCCACTGTCATTTATCAAACTCCATGGGTTTATTATTTTTGGTTCAGTTTGCCACTTATTTTGTTCTTGTTGCCTAGTATTTGTGTTTTTTTTAATTCATTTTGTTCATTTTATTGATTATTTTCTCCATGTTATTTATTATTTTGCAATTTTCTTCAATTTTCTTTACTATTTTCTTTTCATTTATTTTGTTCTTTTTATTTCTAACTTTATTTACTTTTGTTTGTTTACATTATTTATTGTTTTTTCAATTTTTAATTCTTTTTTTTTTTTTATTATTGAATCTACATAAACCCAGTGTGTCCATCCACTGTCATTGATCCAACTCCATGGGTTTTACTGGTGAATCAGTGTTGTAGAAGATGACGGTGTTTCCACTGTAACTACGGAGCCTCTGAACGTCCAAATGGGACATATCTGATGACCATGAAAAGATGACCACACCTACTGCACGCTTGGTTCTTTATTATCATTATTACTATTTCGGTCATTTTTAAACAAATCTCCATATTTTTTATCTTCTCTTTATCTTCCTATTGCATTTGTTGCCTCTTTTCTTGTGCTGTTTATTTTATCTTATCCTCTTGAATTCCTTCTGAACTTTACAAGCTATAGATCTTAATCACTTATTTTTCTTCTTTGTGTAAAACTCGTTCGTGCGGTAAAAATACAACCAACTCCTGTGTGCTGCCACCGTATCACTTTACTGTATGTTCTGACATAATGAGCTATTATTAAACCTGCTCTCATTTTTATTCACCGGGGGCGTATTGATGCACAACCAGTTACCAAATAACCCCCAGGAGTTGGAGAGTTTTAATGATCAGTGTAACATGAGATCAGTCTGTTTTGGCTGCTTTAGATTCATCTACTTGTACAGTTTGTTCTGGAAATTTTGACTCATTTGACCCCAAAGGGCAGGTCCAATGTCAGGGTGTCCAAGATCAGCCAAATCAACACTGAAAAAAAAATAGAAATACTTGAGTAGAGAATACCACAATGTGACACCGTCATCTTTTACTTCCATCTGTATGAGTTTGTCTTTAAATCTGAGGAGTTAATTTTGTTCTTTTCTGTTCAGTCTGCCTGTACTCCTTCCTCCTCCTCCTCCTCCTCCTCCTCCTCCTCCTCCTCCTAACCTCCTCCCCCCTCTCTCTCTCGGTTGTTCTGCCAGAGACACACTGAACCAGATCTGAGGCTTATGTAAGAGCTGGATCATAAATATGGATGGATTACGAAAGACAAGACAGGACACAAACAACGACACATGCAGTACATTTCCACAGAACGTGTGTTCATGTTCCACATATAAATATCACACACACATAAGTAAAAATGTCAAAAATCTGAAGGAGAAAAACAAGGATATGATGATGACACATACAGGAGTTTAGGAACAGAACATGTTTACTGCACGATAGGAAAAAGAAGGAGGAGGAGGACGAGGAGGAAAGGAGAAGAAGAAGAGGAGCTGGTTTGACTGGACAGATCTGATCCATAACTGTCATGTTTCTATGTTAAATTAATATGATGTAAATGCGATCCTGTGTTAAAGTCTGACTCCACCTTTATCTCTGCTATAGAGGAAGGAGAAGAAGACATCATGGAGCTCAGAGGCCGTCAATGACGTCACCATAAACACATAAACACCTTCTATAAGCGTCCTTCACTTCTACCAGATAAACGACGATGACGCCTGTTTTTGGAGGTGAATGTTTTCAAGTAAACAAACTAATGACCAAACACATGAGGTCAAGGCACAGAAACCTGAGTACACACGATCTGTTTACGGCTCCATCATCCACCTCATCTGGTCTGGATGTGGTTTACAGTCAGGGGCACTGACCCTGGTCTGGACCACCTCCCAGACTGCCTTGGGTGGTCTGAGTCCGCATAAAACACCAGAGCCTGTTCCAGATCACACATCCACACGGTGAACCAGCACATGTGTACAGTTATGGTAGAATATTAGAGTATTTGATCATTTCACTGAACAATAACAACTGCTGGTCATAAACTCAGGGTACATGTGGTCTTGTATCTGGCAAAACAGAGCTTTTTTCCCCTTGTTTGTGTCCATCATTTACATGAAAAATGATGAACAAAACAATGGTTTCTAAAATCTGTAAGTGGAGATTTTGGCAAACCTCCGTGTAAACAGAGGGAAACACGAAAACGGAGATTCTCGGATGGACGTCACAGTTTTCGGAGGAAATATTCCACCACGTCATATGTGATGATCCAATATAGAAGAGGAGGATGGCGCTGATAAGTGATGTCACAAGAATTAAAAGAGAACAGTTAGGGGACGTTTAGTGAAAGAAATATCCAACTTTTGTCAACCTGAATCTGATACTACTTTACACTTATTCTTTTTATGTGAACATTCTTCTAATTTTTGGTCAAAAATTGAAAATGATATCATATCTAAAAGTAACAATAAAATAAATATAACATCCCAAAATGTAATTACTTATTTTAAACATGATACTAACAATCTAGAATTTATTGTAAATTTGTTCATATTATTTGGAAAGTTTCATATACATAAAAATAAATATACTAAAACACACCCAAATTTTAAAATCTTCCTATTAGAATTTGAAAATTATATTAAATCTTTAGAATTCATTTATGACTAAAAAAAAAAAAAGTACTACCACATTGGCTATTTATAAACAATTTTTTAATACTGACTGAACTCTCTGTTGCATTTATTTATTTATATTTGTCAGATTTATTATTTGTTGTTTATTTACTTATTTACTTTTTTTATTATTATTATTTGTATATTATGCTGTGTATTTTTAAATCAATGCATTATTTTCTTAAACTTATATGTTCAAATGCTTTTTCCCCTTTTGACATCTTGATGTTTGTTTAAAATTTTGTACTGTACACTCAAATGTTGTCAATAAAGTTGAAAAAAAAAAAAGGTTGGGACGTTTGGTGCCAGCGAATCTTAGCATCTTAGCTAATTAGCACTCACTACATCTGCTTAACAGTATGTTTGTGTTTTCACTTGATATAGAATAAGACTTTTATGAGGTGTTCCCACATCTTCATACTTTACATTTTGTCTATCGGTCCTTTATCTGTTCTGTCCAGAGTGACGTTACAAGTATTAAAAGAAAGTTTGGTGCTAGCGAATATTAGCATCTTAGCTAATTAGCACCCACTACATCTGCTTAACAGGATCTTTGTGTATTCACTTGACTTAAAATGAGGCTTTTATGAGGCGTTCCCACATCTTCATACTTCAAATTTTGATTATCAGTCCTGTATCTGTTCTGTCCAGTTCAGTAGAAGGTAAACTGAGTCATAATTATGTCTGTGCACAGCTGACTTCAGAAACTAAATACAAACATGATTGAAAAACAGACGCAGAGCTAACACGGTTCGACTCAGCAGAGTTTAAACCCTTATTCATCCACTCTGACACAACAGAACAGGAGTTTGTGATGGTAAAAAAAAAAAAAAAAAAAAGTGCCTAACTTATCAATTTACTTTGTAGGTTGGACATCTTACATTTATTTGGACCCGGAACCAGGAAAACTACATCTCCATAGTTTCGTAGCGGAAGTAACGGTTCGTTGTGCTTCTTCTCTGGATTCTGATTGGTTAACGGTACTGGATGACGTCAGCACACTGCCACCTACAGGCCTGGCATGCTCTGGACAGTGGAGATCTACTGGGCAGAGTTTTCTGAAAACTGTCACGTCTGCACAAGGTTGTTTTGAAAACAGAAGGGGAAATATCTGTTTTGTAAAATACCCGATTTAAGCGCAGCCTCTATATCATTTTGCACCTTCAAGACTGAACATTATAGTTTATTTTTGCATCTTACAGTTTAACTGACCAGGTGCTTTTTTGTTTTTTTTTATCCAGGCATGTTTTCATACTTCTAATCTATTAAATAAAGTTTGTTTACTCCCGTTCTCTCTCTTTTTTGTTTTTAAAATATATTAATTTCTTATATTAATTTCTTAATTTCTTTCTTGTACATGGGTGAGCATATTATGCACACTTTGCACTTCATGTTATAAAACGTAATATTATTTTCTGCAATTCGTATCAGGTTAGAATTTTAAAAATGTTCATTTTTGCATGGTTTTGAAAATATTTGAGAAGCTGAGGCATAATATTGTTAAAATTTCACTTTTTCTCTTTACAAAATTGCATGTTTTCACATGTTTTTAAAGGATAGTTTTTAGCTGTAAACATTTTCATAATGTAATTTTACTTTTTCACTGTCAAACATAGAGAAAGGTTTGGAGTTGTCATTATTTATATATTATTACGTTATTATTTAATTGGTCTGACCCACTGAAGATCACATTGAACTGTATGTGGTATGTGTGCTTGACTCCCCTGTTATAATACATTCCTATTTTATATTAATATCCATGATGCTGCCTGTCATTGACCTGTTTATTATGTGACAAATATCACAATTTACTCCAATCCTGTGATTCCTCTAGATTTGTGAAAAATGTAAACATCCAATTTCACTGAAAATAATCAAAACACTGACTCAGATTACTTTTTTGGAGATGGTCTGTCTTCTGTTGTTGTAGTCCTGAACTCTCCTTGTGATTTTTCTGATCAGATTTTTACTAAATAAGGTCAATACGTTGTTCAGATCATCATCTTTTCTGTTACAGGTGGGATTATCTTTTCATAAATGTTTCTCTGTGTTTAATCACAACCTCCAGTACAAGACAGAGTTTGTGTTCTGACTCATTTCTGCACCGACGTGTGTAAATATCTATTTAATCTTGATCCTTCATATGTAAAAACAAGCACAAAAATAGGCTGCATCCTTTTATCAGAAGGAAACGCTGACGTCTGTCCTGTGTAAAAGCTTTTATCGCTCATGCCAACTTCCTATTTAATTCAGAAAACAAGCCGGGGAAAAAAACAGTTCCTGCATGATGCATCATTTTCCAAGAATCAGTGAGCAAACACTGTTCATCCACTAAATGGACAAAAGTATGTGGACGCGTTGAATCCAGGTGTTTCTTTTCTAACAGGGGTCTGGGATACAAAACAATAATGACTAATGTCAGAATATAGTTTCATATTACGGGATAAATATCATTGCATTGGTTAGTTTGGTTTAAATTATCTTGTCTAATGCCTCAGAGATGGTTTTAACTAATTTCTCCCAACAGTGATTTTGTTTTGTTGTTGTTGTTTTTTTCCCCATGACTGATTTTAAATGTTCTTTCTCTAAATTTCTAAAATATTTTTCCTGCTCTGACTGTAAATTATAGTTTTCTACCACATCTCACCATCTACTGTCATCACATCTCACTGAGGAAGAAAAATCTACCATTAAATTTGAAGGAAATATTGATGTTTTTAAACTATATGGACATAAATATTGGGACACGTCATGTCTACAGCTGTCAGATGTCCTGTTCATGAGGATTTGACATGGAAACATCAATATTTCCTTAAAGTTTAATGGAAATAAACAATAATAAAACTACATTATGACATTAGTCATTATTGTTTTGTATCCCAGACCCCTGTTAGAAAACGTGTCCACATACTTTTGTCCATATAGTGGATGTAGCCATAAATGGGAAAGCTTTTATGAAACTACATCGGTTTGATCATTAGTTTGAGTCAAACAAGTTTTAATCTGTTCATTTCTACTCTAACTTACAGAACAGTTACATAACGATTCCTGAAATGCACAAAAACACACAAAACCACAGCGAGCGAGCACTCAGAGACACCGAGGGGGCTGATGGGAAAGAGGGGGCTGATGGGAAGGAGGGGCGGGCAGATGAAAGCGAGGTCATCACTCAAAGAGAAAGAAGAAAGATGTACTTCAAAGTGAGAGGGGGAGGACACACACACACACACACAGAAGGGGATTCTGGGAAATAGGACTCGGGTCAGGAGTCGAGGAAGTTATTCACTGCGGATGGAGACGCAGCCAAGAAGAAGATGAACCACATCAGGAAATATGGGTTTATGGTGGACGTGCCTCCAGGCTCCGTCTGGGTTTGGTTTTCTGTGTTTTATGGACGACGTCACTTCATCGTCGTCGTCATCATCAGACACATGATATAAAATGAAACAGACACTAAAAACTGGTTAATTCAGGAGCAAACCTGATCTTATAGTTTTAGTTTCTACTGTGAAAACTGAAACCGAGTGTTTTAATTGTACTTTGCCTCCCAAGAGTTTTTATTTATTTATTCGTCATTTTTTAGTTTAACCCATAAAACATCCACTGTCGACCAGAACCATCTACTGATCTAAACTGTTTAATACCTGTTGATCCACTAATCCTATCAATCCATGTCAATAATTGGTATTTTTTGTACATTAAATAACTAAAACTGACTCTTGAGTTGGATATAAATCATGAAATACTTGCAAAGAAAAAAAATCTGAATCGGTTTGATTTAATCATCTGTTAGTAACAGCATTTCAACTCCACTAATGATAATGTTAAGTATCTTTTACAGTAGATTTTTATGTTAATAGTAGCAAAAACAGCAACACAAATGATGCCATGCTACGTCACGACGTCATCTACTGCATATTTTAACCCTTAAAAACCTAAAACAGCCTTTGGCAACAAGAACCATCTACTGATCTAAACTGTTTAATACCTGTTGATCCACTAATCCTATCAATCCATGTCAATAATTGGTGTAAAATACAGTTCTTCATCTTTTCATGGTCATCAGATGTGACATATTTGGACGTTCAGAGGCTCCGTAGTTACCATGGAAACACTGTCATCTTCTACAACATTGATTCACCAGTAAAACCCATGGAGTTGGATCAATGACAGTGGATGGATACACTGGGTTTATGTTCAATTATTGATGTTTTTTCTGAAAAAAAAAAAAAAAAAAATCACATTTTTTTTTTCAGTTTTCTCTGTTTTTGATATAATAACCTTCAACTTTAATCTGAGCTTTAATGAACATCTGCATGATCAGCAAATTAAATATAGCACAATATGCAATTTTCACAGAAAAAGCACAAAATAGTGCCAATAATATGATAATAAATGGTGATAAATCACTTAAGAAAAGGTTAAATATAGAGAAAACATTATGAGGAAACTGACACAAAAGTAGAACTGGGTCTTTATGATGAAAACACATCTGACAATTTATTGGGCTAAAGTTGTACTTGGTGTAATTATTGTAATTATTTTTAACTCTTCAAAAGTCTGTGTTGAAATTTGATCAGTTTATTGATATTTGGGCGAAGCAAATGTATTTATATATTTACATATTTATATAGCACCATTCATACACAAGGCAATTCAAAGTGCTTTACAAAAATTATGTTAAAATCATAGAGAATAAAACCTTAAACGAAGCCCTGGTAATCAATCATTTTGGTTGGACAGAATAATATTTTACGTCTGTGAATAAATGTTAGGTTGCTGTATTTAATTGTAATTGTCACTGTCTCTTCTTCTTTTTTTGGGATGTGTAAATTGAAAATTAAGCATTTTTATTGTTTCCTACGGTACTGTTTGTCGAGCTGCCCTTTGTTTACATTACACTTGTGTTCTGATGTGTTCGAAACATGTAAACTATGATGCACATTTATTTAAATAAAACATGTTGAAAAAAAAAAAGTCTGTGTTGAAATTAAACATTAATCTACAGAGAAAAACCTATGAAAACTCCAGTGACGTTTCACAGAATCAGCCGCGACGTAATGAAGTGATTTTCCCTGATTCATGTCGTATTTTTCTTGGCTCCGTCTCCGTCTGTGGTGAATTATTCCTGGACTTCGCGTCTTTTTGACCCGGTCCGTCTACCACGATAATAAATAAACCTTTTTCCCAAAATGTTCAGTCTTAAATCTTAAAGCCTTGGTTAAATACACTACTTTGAAATCCACTGAACCCTGAAAAACTGATAATATTTAACAGAAAAAGGGCATTTAGTTAATTTATGTTAAGTTTGTTTTTCTCATGGGACACGATCTACAATATGTGCAGTTAATGCGGTTAAAATCCTGCAGCTGGTTCCTCTTGATCATTTTTATCTTATTTTTCTTCATTTTTTTGGTGTCACAGCGTTAATCGTGTAAACAGAGCGTCTTTCCAGTATGTGCTGGTTTGTGATGGTGTTCTCAGGTTCAGTTCAGACTTGAACCTGTGTTTTTATGATCTGACCTTTGACCTTTTAGCTCTGTTTCACACCTGGGATTCAAACACACGTTACATAAACTGACATCCCTGTTCTTTAATATGCAAATACTAACTCATCTAAACCATAAAGCATTGAGGAAGTTTCTATTTCAGGTTCATCAGGATGGGTTAGTTGTTTCTGGGTGTCAATCTAAAGCCTTTGTGCTTCATGTTTCAGACCTATTTGTAAATGTGTGCATGTACGGCTTTGGAAATTATTATTAAATCACATAATTTACTATGAAAATGTAAAATACAACCTTTTTAAATCCAGATTTTTAATATTAATTGGTTCTATTTGCGCTGTGTTAATGCACTTACCTTTAAAATTATTTTTTTGTTGTGATGCAGCTGATTTTTTTAAATTTATTAAATCTGTGACGGTAATATTTAAGTGTCTTTTCCCTGATTTTCTCCAATGTCAGCACCCTGATACATTTATAACAAACACTGACTTTTTACTACTTTATTTCAGTGGGAAAATATTATTGTTTTAATAATAATAATCATAATTCCACACACTATTTTTGTGCAATTATTTATATGTACTGTAGTTCTTTCTTTACTTTCATATTGATAATATCTATCTATCTATCTATCTATCTATCTATCTATCTATCTATCTATCTATCTATCTATCTATCTATCTATCTATCTATCTATCTATCTATCTATCTATCTATCTAATATTACACAGATATAAACTAATCCCAAAAAAGTTGGGACATGGTATAAAATGTGAATAAAACACAAATATAATTTTTTACAAATCCTAAACCCATATTTTAGTCAAAATAGAGAATACAAAACATGTAAAATATACCATTTTTTAAAAAAAAAGGTATGTTTGGGTTTGATGGCAACAAAACATCTCATAAAAAGTTGGGATGGGACTGTGTTTACCTTTTATTTTAACGCGATTTACTGTTTCAACTATTTCTTGAAGGAGATCTGTTGCATTCAGACCAAGGTTCTAATAGTTTTGGATTTTTCCTTCTAGTTCAGTTTTATTCAGTTTTGACTTTTTTTTTTCTCTAATTCAGTTCGTTTTAATTCGTTTCTAGAGCAGGTTTGCTAGTTTTTATTAATTTTCATTTTTTTTTAAATGCTTAGTTTTAGTTTAGTTTTAGGTTGTTGTTTTTTTTATCTCTTTTCTCTTCTTCTCCGTAGAATAAATCAAATAAATCCCAGACAGGACTCTGCTGCTTTCTCCCACCTTTAGTCTCCATGTTTCCAGGTAGAGTGGGGACCAGAAGACGACTGGAAACCACAAGTGAACACAAGTGACGGACCGTTAAATATCATATGGTGCCAGCAGATAAAATTGCTAGAGTGAAATAAATCAATTTCATATAAATCTGACGTTGACAAAGATGAAAACTGGGGGAATTTTAGCCAGAATTTTTATCTGTTTTAGTTAGTTTTGTAAGCACACAATACAGTTTCAGTTAGTTATCGTTTTTTTCTTTTAATTATAGTTTTTATTTATTTCAGTTAACGAAATGTTTTTTCAATTCTAGTTTTTGTCATTTCGTTCGTTTTCGTTAACGATAATAACCTTGATTCAGACTGAAATACACATCATAGGCTACGTTCACACAGCAGGTCTTAATGCATAATTTGGATTTTTGGGTGAAATCGGATTTTTTTTGTGTGCTTGTTGAAGTGACCCACATGCACAAAAGAGGTCCTGATGGAATACATGACCACGCAGACACACACTGTATTTGTGGAAGAAAGTCTCTCTGTCCGTCTGTCCGTCCAATTTAAAAGGAGATACAAAGACACAATTTTTCAGAGGTACAGGGATGAGGGTGGTGTTGGGTATCACTGGGTGTTATAAACATGTAGAAGTGTGCGGTATGTGTATGTATATGCATGTATAGGTCTGTATGTGTGTATGTATATGTAGGTATATGTGTATGTGTGTGTATATGTGTGTATGTATAGATCTGTGTATGAATATTTCTTCACATATACATGTTATTGTACTATGAGTTCATGTAAATCATATTATATTTGTTCATAATAATATAAAGCCAGAAACCAAATTATTTAATAATAGGTATCAGTCATATTATGGTATATAGTACAGATATGTTTAGACTAGGAAGGTTATTATTATTAATAATTACATAAGGACAAGGGGTGGGAGTTTATAAGTTATGTTTCTTCTCACTCCTTTTCGAATATGTATTATACGCCTTATGTTTCAGTGTTTTGTTTATTTATTTTCGTCTGTTTTGACATTCATACTCGAAATCAGTCTATCTATCTGTCTGTCTGTCTGTCTGTCTGTCTGTCGTTCTATCATTCTATCTATCTGTCTATGCTCACTTCTCTTCTGCAGTTGCTCAGAGTGGCTAACACACATGAAAGTCCTCTGGTTGTGCTTTTTCTGTCATGTCCACAGTCTTTCAGGTGTGACGTCCTGTTGTTACTACATTTACACAGTCAACAGACACACACATGCCTTAAATATCTCCTCCCTGTGTCCCGTCACGGCTCCGTCAGCCTGTTGTTGTGTTTGACCTAGTTCCAGACGTAGACCTGTTAAACCACAGCAGCTGGGACGGTGTTTCTGGAAGCTGTAACAGTCGTCTGCGTCCACATGAAAACAGGCAGACCTACATGTTTCCACGCCGAGGCCCGGGCCGACACCTCTGTGAGAGCGCCTCTGACCAGACGGCGGGGCCAGGTTATACAACACACACATAAAACACAAAGCAGGTTATATAACTAATGAAAGGCTGCGAACTCCCCACCGAGGACCCAGGAAACTCGAAACCTCTCTGTGCTCGCCTTAAACACACACACACATACACACACACACACACACACACATTTTTGGGTGCTGTCGAAACGATATTAGGACAAAAACAGGGCAGCTGTCCAATCAAAATAGCTGCTAAGATAAAAGCCACTGATTGGCTGAGAGATTTTAGATCCACCAACACGTTATATAAGAAGAAAAAGTGGAGCACGGTGCTTAAAAAACCTGCAAAACCTCCAGACCTGCATCAGGACCTGAACCAACGGGGACTAAAGTTACAGACAGGAAGTACCACGGCTTCTGTCAAAGTTTGTGTTTATTTTATTTATTTTGAATTTGCATTAAACCAAACAACAAAAGGATTATATAAAAGAAAGTCCAACATTCGAAAAAGAGCGGGATGAAGTTTAACTTATCCAAATCAAACCCATATCTCACAGCATTCGTTCCATCTGCCGTTCAGTTTTTAAATAGCCTGTAGACGAGCTAGTTGGGAACAATGCACCATTTACTATGATGACTTATTTATTTATTTATTGTATTTATTGTACTATGTGAGATTAATTTTTTTTGGTGATATGTGAGATATGTACACTTCTGTTGCAAATCAAACTGCCCTTCAGCAACATTAACCCTTTCATGTATAGTGGTCACTACAGTGGACAGCTTTTCTACAGCTGTTCTCTTGTATATTCATGGATTTTGTTGTTTTGTTTTTTTGCACATATCTTTATTAAAGTTTTAACACATTACATATCTTTTCTGACATGAACTGGTAACATTGTGCAGATCTCCCCTGAGTGTAATAGTTATAGTTTTCACACAGTTTCTCAGTAAATACATGTTTCTTTGTGTCAAAAATTAAACGTGTGGTGTCCAGCTGTTGTGGACATTTTTGCAACTTCATGAAAAATAGGTTCATAAGAATTTTTTTTTATTATTATTATTATTTTTTAACATTTTTTTTTATTTTATTTTTTATTTATTTTATTTATTTTTCAGAAGAAAATTTTTAATCACATTGTTTTTTTCATGCCTAAAGAGGAATGAAAACACTCAGGAAAAAATCTTGATTAAGGTTCTCATAATTTGTGCATGAAAGGGTTAAAGAGTTTTCAATTCAATTCTAATCTCCCACCCCCTTACCCCATCCTTCACCTATCCTAAATTTTTGTCAGATTCCATAAGTAACTCAAAAATCCAACACGTGTCAGACTAAATTCTGCCTAAGCACAACAACACAAAATTGCTGAACAGATCAAGGATAGATTCTGTCCATTTTTCAGCAGCATTTCACATTAAAATAAATTCTGTCCTTTTCGTAGCAGTAATAGTGCACATATCAAAAACAAAAATAAACTCTGCCCATTTCATAACAATACATAAAAATAAATTGTTCAATACTTCGCATTAATATACTTATCAAAAATAAACTCTGTGCAATTCATGACAATAATACCCATATAAAAGAACAAAACAAAACCCTAAAAAACAACTAAAAGTCTCTTTACTCCCTACATTTCAAATACAAATACTTCTCCCTCCTTTAATAGTATATAAATGTTAAAGCATCTGATGGAAGTTAGTCTAATAATTATTATTATTTTACAGGACTGTGCATCTTTACAACATCTGAACGTAAATGGATGAGGATGAGACTCATAACTGTGCTAAAGCTAATGCTAATGCTCGGTGCTGTTTATGGAGACGGTTCAGACTCTGGGACAAACAATAATAGATTATAAAGTTATTGCAAAACCTAAAAGAAGCAGAAAATGAATGAATATGCTGACATCAGATGCAGCCACTCATGTCATATGTGGAAAACCAGACTCATATTGTCCCAAACCCATGTGGTCTGACAAAAAACAGTGAATGGAGATGATTTTTTCATATATTTTTGCAGAAAAAGTCCCTTTCTCTTCCGTTTTCTCTGTTTTAATAGAATAACCTTTGAATTTCCTCTGAATTTGCATGAACATCTAAATTCTCTGGACATGTTCACGGCACATTTGGAAAGTCTAATTTGTGAGTTTTACTGCAGGTTGGGACACATGGTTCGTGTTTATGATCGACTGGAAGAAAGAGAAAAGAAAAGTCCACGTTTAAGAAGGACAAATAAAAGCTACTGTTAAATATAATGACAGAGAATATCAGCAGGTTTAGAGACAGGAGCACTATGTGGACAAAAGTATGTGGACACCATGAATTCAGCTGTCTGTTTTCTTTTTTTTTAATATATATATTTATCACTTTTTGATGCAGATTTAAGTTCTATTGAACATTTGAACATTCATTTTCAAAAGCATTAAACATGTTACCTACAGTTACCCTTAATACTTGAGTATCTAAATACTAAATTACATGTGCAGGTTAGGCAGTTTGGCTCTGTATTTTTTTTTCTTCACTATGATTATAAATACTACTTTGTGTGTATACATATATATATATATACATTTATTCATAATTTTCTTTGTCTTATTTCCCGGAAGTGTGATTGGCTATGTGTACAAACAAGTTAATATCATTATAATTATCCATTTTTAAATTTTATTGATATGACTCTTTTTTCTTTCTTTTCTTCCTTTCAGTGAGCATTATTGATACCCTTTTTTCTTTGCATGTTCTGTCATTATTGTTTGGTGCAGTTGTTGAATCCTTCCCTCTACATGTGACTGGACTCTGTGTTCTCTACAAACACGTCTGATGATGGTGGTGATGGTATTTAGCAGCAGAACCCCCCCCCCCCCCCCCCCCCCATGCCTCCCATGTGTGTCATATCTGTGCTTTTGTTCTGGCTTTGTGTTTTGAACTCCAGCGTCTGAAACCGGGCGAAGCTGCAGGCCGCCTCGTTGACCCGGGTTCACATCGACTCGGATACAGATGCCGGTCCACGCGTTAGGACGAGGTCAAGCGGAGGTGTCGTCTCCAGGCGGAAACCGACGCCACAGAGATGACTGTTGCCAAGCGACCGAGTTAAGCGCAGATGTAGAGAACCGATGAAGAAAGAGCGAAGAAAACAACAAAAGTCGTGACAACGTTGAGGCAAAATGAGTCAAGTTTGAGCAAAGTTTAAACCCTGACCTCTGAGAAAATGAAAACAAATCAGCAGGAAAGTGTGATGACTGTGGAGACGACGGAGTGGACAAACATCTGATACACACTATGTGGACAAAAGTATGTGGACACGTTGAATCTAGGTGTTTCTTTTCTAACATGGGTCTGGGATCCAAAACAATAATGACTAATGTCAGAAATAGGGATGTAAACAATTAATCAACTATCAATTAATTGTTGATAAGAATTTGCTCGATGAAATTATTAATTGTCGGTTAATTGCCCTTTTCCACATTCAGTCCGAAGGCTGCCGGTTCTCCACTGAAATCTGGCTCCATCATGTCAGTGATGCAAAGTCAGAAATGCCCATTTCCTCTAAACTGTCCTCTTCAGATCCATTTATTTGATTGAATTTCTTCAGTTCTGCTCCATAAATGTCACTGTCTGTTCTGTATCCAATGGTTCAATAAATCAATCATGAAGGAATATGACGTGCTTTTTTCATGAAGTATATGAACCATATTTAGCTTTTATTCTTATAGACCCTTTCAAAAGAGAAATTCAGGTTCGCCGACAATTGCCGCTCATCAATTAATCGTTACTCAATCGATAAAATCAACCAACTAATGATTAATGGATTAATCGATGATTTGCATCCCTAGTCAGAATATAGTTTTATATTGGGATAAATATCATCCCATTAAACTTTAGTGAAATATTGATGCTTCTAAACTATATGGACATAAATATTGGGACACATCATGTCTACAGCTGTAACATGTCCTGTTTGTTTGTTTGTTTGTTTGTTTGTTTATTTTGGGCGTGAAACAACAGTCAGGACAGTACAGGATTCATTGATGTAACACGAATGCGATAGCAAAACAGGAGAGAAAATAATATAAAAAAAAACAAAATCATGTATCTTGGAGTTGCAACCTAAAAGGGAATAGGCTGAAGTTCAAGTTTATTTGACCACCCTTTGAATTATTATCAACATTTATTAGCCTAGATTAAGCAATTCTTTTTAAATTAATAGCAAAGGAAAAACAAAACGAAAAATGTACCAAGAAAATACAAAACAAGAAAGAATACTATATATATATATATATGTATACACACACATACACACACTCACACAGTTAGAATTCTGAGATTAAAGTCAAAATTCTAACTTTCATCTCGAAATTCTGACTTTTTTCTCAGAATGATAATAATACAGATCTATTGGACCTTAATTTAATTTTTCCCTCAGTGGTGCTAATCCTTTACTTCAGATCATTTCTTGGTAAAGTCTGTTTCCCCTGGGGCCTGTTTTTGGACCCTCCGTCGGCCCGTTTTTGGCCCGTGGGCCTTATGTTCGACCCCCTGCTCTACTGTGTCTTGGCTCCACTTTTCCGTTTATTTCTGTCTGAAATGTTCCCGCTCCTGCTTCAGAATTAGTTTCGTGAACTGGAACAGCCCAGTGGTTGCCGGCGGAAACGGGTATCAGATGAGTTTAGTTACCGTGGGACAGAAGGAGGCCGGCGTGTTCCTCCTGCCGGAACATTCTGAAACTCAAACTCAGAGGATTCGATTTCCCCCTCCGACGCCGAGCAGCTTTTTTTGGGTCACAACCTGCAGTTTGAGGACGTTGTGCGACCTCAGACCCCGCTTCAGCAGAGCTTCAACTGTTTTTATGGGAAATGTGAGGAGCTTTGACCTACATAACCGCCTCTGCCGCTGCGTCCGTCTGAGCGCGCTCACAAGTGCACCCTGGGTAAGCAGCTTAGAGGTGGTGGCGGATGTTTACTACGACGCCGCGGAGAATCCTCCACATCACACGCCGACCACAAACGCCGTTCCAGGAAACAGATCCCAGTGTTTTATCACGGCTGAAAAAGGGACGTTTTCCCAGAAATGATTTGACATGTTATTCAACAGGTTTGGGGGAAATTTAACAGAAATTATGTAACAAAAAAAGTTGAAATCAGAGAAACTCATGGGTTTAATGTGAATAAACCACAGAAGGGTCCGATGTTCTCTTATATATTCACATCATTGTGTTTTATATGGGATGTTTTTATGCATTTTTATATATTTTTGTTATTATTTCATCTCTTTTTGTAGTTTCATCTCACATTTTCCCCCCTATTTTTTTCTTCTTTTTACAAAACTCTGCATTATTTTGTCTTTATTTGTGTCATTTTGGTCACAAATACTTAATAGGAAGAAAACTGAGACATATTTTCATATTTGTGTCAGTTTCTTCCTGTTACATGTTTACATAATTTTGTTTTACATATATGTAATGTTTTTGTATTTTCATATATTTTTCTCATTATTTCATCTCTTTTTGTAGTTTCATCACATTTTTTCCCTTTTTTTTTTCTAAATCTTTTTTCAAGAATTTCTCCTTTTTCATATTTGCAGTTTTCATTTTGTTGCATTTGCATCATTTTTGTCTTTTTAGGACTAATTTTTATCACATGATTGACAATCCTTCCTCTTCCTCCTCCATCCTCCTCTTCCTCAGATTACCCTGCACTCATTCACACCTCTTTCCTCCTCCTTTTTCCTTCATCCTCCTCCTTCATCCTCCTTTTCTCTCTATCCTCCTCTCCCTCCTTCATCCTCCTCTTCCTCAGATTACCCTACATTCATCCACACCTCTCTTCTCCTCTCCCCTCCTCTTCCTCCTTCTTCTTCCTCCTCCTCTTCTTCCTCCATCCTCCTCTTCCTCCTCTTTTTCCTCCTCTTCCTCAGATTTCCCTACATTCATCCACACCTCTCTTCTCCTCTCCCCTCCTCTTCCTCCTTCTTCTTCCTCCTCCTCTTCTTCCTCCATCCTCCTCTTCCTCCTCTTTTTCCTCCTCTTCCTCAGATTTCCCTACATTCATTCCCACCTCTCTTCTCCTCTCCCCTCCTCTTCCTCCTTCTTCTTCATCCTCCTCTTCCTCAGATTACCCTGTACTCATTCACTCCTCTCTCCTCCTCTTCCTCCTCCTCCGTCTCTTCTTATGATAAATTACCGTCCTCTCCCCTCCTCTTCCTCCTTCTTCTTCATCCTCCTCTCCCTCCTTCCTCAGATTTCCCTACATTCATCCACACCTCTCTCCTCCTCTCCCCTCCTCTCCCCTCCTCTTCCTCTCTCCTCTTACCCTCTTCATCACCTCCATCCTCATCCAGGTGCAGGTCTGGGCATGCTCAGTACGCGCCTCACATTACATAACCTCCTCCTGCTGATGTCGGGTTACAAAACGCAGCGCGTCGAGACATCCTCGAGACGTCCGTCAGCATGAGGACATTATGGGATGTAATTACAGCCATCTGTCTGAATGACTGACTGACATATTGGCGTTTTATCGAATCATCAAATCATTACAGAACAGAAATAAATAAATAAGAAAAACCCCAATGAATGAGCTCCAGTGTCAGAACATGAGTGAAAATACACCCATGGAAGTCTTTAAACTGTACAAAAACCCCTCTCACACAGAGCTGTTTTCATTAGATGATGAATAATCCCTGGGTTATAGATGTCATTTGCACCAGATTTAAGGCACGGTGTGTTTTCATGAGCAGATAAACACAAAAAAACATCTGAAAATGGAAAATATCTGTTCTAGATAAGGCTGCGTTACACAAACCAACACCACAATGGGCTGATGTGTGTTGGACTCAGGTTGGACTAGTTTCATTAAAAGTGTCAGATGTAAGATGATGGAGCCTGGTCTAGTTTTGGAAAAGAAATGAGTTTCTGTAAATGTGGAGAAAGGATTTTGGAACTGAAAACGCACCATCTTTCTATTAGATGAACCTACAAATACAAAGGAAAGCATCTGTTTTTGCAAAATATGATCCATAAAAAACATATTTCTCTTCATCTGCACAATTGTTTCTTTTTCCTAATCTGTATCAAACTTTGTTCTATTCTTATTCTTATTCTTATTCTTATTCTTATTCTTATTCTTATTCTTATTCTTATTCTATTCAGTGTTAATCCCATTCTGTTTTGGATTATTTTGCTCATTATTTGCATTTTTTTTGGTTCCTATTCTTGGTTATTTTTTTCTCAATTTCAGGTTAATCTTTTTCAGTTTAGTGCTTTTTTGTAATTTTTTTTGCTATTGTGTTCATTTCTGTGATTTGATGGGATGTTCTGGATGGTTTTAGCTGTTTTCAGTGGAATTTTAAGATGCTGGTATTGTCTTCGTGAGCAGATAAACAGAAGAAAACATCAGAAAATGATAAATATCTGCTCTAGATGAGGCTGCGTTACACAAACCAGTGACACAATGGGCTGATGTGTGTTGGACTCAGGTTGGAGTAGTTTCATTTAAAGTGTCAGATGTAAGATGAGATGGAGCCTGGTCTAGTTTTGGAAAAGAAATGACTTCCTGTAAATGTGGAGAAAAGATTCTGGAACTGAAAATGTACCATCTATCTATTAGATGAACCTATGATCCATAAAAAAACTGATTTCTCTTAATCTGTACAATCGTTTCTTTTTCTTAATCTGTGCAAAAGTGTGTCTCTGTTTTTATGCCTTTTGTCCAACTTTTTTTTTTTTTTTTTTGCGTTTTTCCTGTAAATGACACTTTGTGTTTCAACAAGAGGAACCTGTATAAATAAAGAAATGTTTCGGATGATTACACTGATGATGATTTTTATATTAAGTGTTTATTCCATTCAGTTTTGGATTATTTTGCTCATTATTTGCTTATCTTTATATGTTTGTGATTATTTTTGCTCAATTTCAGGTTAGTCTTTTTAAGTTTAGTGCTTTTTTGTAAATTTTTTTTGACTGTTTTGTTCATTTCTGTCATTTGATTGGACGTTTTGGACAGTTTCAGCTGTTTTCAGTTCCATTTTGAGATTTAGGTGTGTTTTTTTTTTGTTAATTTCCTAAAATAATTTTACTCACATTGTTCTTTTTTTATATTTAGTGTTATTATTGTCATTATTTGCCTATTTTTGTTCATTTTCTTAATCATTTTCCACACTTTTTTTTTAGTTAATTGTTCTTAGTTTAATATATATATAGTAATGATCATGCTTACATACGTATTGTTTGTACATTAGTCCTACATACACTACATTTATTCTCTATTAAATGTATAATGTCAAAGTGACGATCAGAGGAGAACAGCAGGTTGTCGAACATATGTAACAGATAATAACACGTCTGCTGACGCCACTCGACTCAGGACTGCAGGTGTTGATGAGGTCGACTGAACTCAAAGTGAAACCACAACAGGTTATTGTGACGCACGTTCAGGCTTTTTATTCTGAAGCTCAACAAGAAACCAGTCGACCTTTTCATGATGTGTGTGATTGTTCAAGACTGGAAGTTTCTGTGTAACAGACAGACGGGCCACCGGCGCTGGTCGGACGAGAAGGGACGCTTATGTAACGGCTGTTACACAACACGCCTGTTCACGAGAACCGCATGTCCTGTACGCAAACACACACCATACAGACCCACAACGCAAAAAAAACACACACCATACAGACCCACAATGCAAAAAAACACACACACCATACAGACCCACAACGCAAAAAAAACACACACCATACAGACCCACAACGCAAAAAAAACACACACCATACAGACCCACAACGCAAAAAAAACACACACCATAGACACCCACACTGCAAAAAAACACACACTATACAGACCCACAAAGCACAAAAACACACACCATAGAGACCGACAACACAAAAAAACACACTATACAGACCCACAATGCAAAAAAAAACCCCACAACATACAGACCCACAATGCAAAAATACACACACAATACAGACCCACAACCTAAAAAAAACACAAACCATACAAACTGGCAATGCAAAAAAACACACAATACGGACTGACAATGCAAAAAACACACCATATAGTCACATAACACAAAAAAACCCACACCATACAGACCAACAACCTAAAAAAACACACAATACAGACCCACAACACAAAAAAACACACAGTACAGACCCACAACACAAAAAAACCACACACCATACAGACCCACAAAGCAAAAAAAAAACACACAGTGCAGACCAACACCACAAAAAAACACACACTACAGACCCACAACAACAAAAAAAAAACATACACACCCACAACGCAAAAAAACCCCATACACGATATGGACCCACAACGCAAAAAGACACAATACAGACCCACAACGCAAAAAAACAAAAAACAAAAACACAGTACAGACCCACGACGCAAAAAAACAAAAAACAAAAACACAATACAGACCCACAATGCAAAAAACCATACGATACAGACTGACAATGAAAAAAAAACACATGTATGCCATCGAACACACAATCCAGACGATAACACACAAAAAAATGCACGATACAGACCCACAACGCAAAAAATGCACACGTACACCATCAAACGTACAATCCAAACCGACAACGCAAAAAACCCCCACACAATCCAGACCGACAACGCAAAAAAATGCACATGTATGCCATCAGACACACAATCTAGATGACAACGCAAAAACCCACAATCCAGACGACAATGCAAAACAACACACAATCCAGACCCACAACGCACAAAAATGCTTTAATTGGATCATTTTGTTCATTATTTGCTTGTTTTTGTTAGTTTCCTTTATAATTTCACTCCCTTTTGCTTCAGTTCTTTTCCGTTTTCTGCTTCTTTTTGTTAATTTTTTGACTGGTTAGTTTGTTTCTGTGATGGGATGTTTTAAACCGTTTCAGGTGTTTTCAGTCACATTTTGAGGTTCTGGTGCGACAGACACTGGGGCAGAGTCAGATTGGTAAGTGTGAGACGGAGACGAACTGACAGGAAAACAGGTCGATAAATCAATGTCTTTGAACTTTTAGCTGCAGACACAACAGCAGCAGCAGCAGCGAGGGTTGGACGGCTGGAGCTGATCAATACTGTGACTGATGGAGTCAAAGGTGCAAATAGCCACTAGTGTTGGATTTAACCCTCCGGTGTCTGGGTGAGCAGATTATGCACACCTGGCACTTCATGGTATAAAAGCTCAGGTTGTTTTTCACAATTTGTATTTGGTCACAGTTCAAAGGTTGTTCATTTTTAGCATCAACTGGTCGATCAGTTCAACTAAACACAACTCACACATGAGTTTTAGTCGAATCCCTGATGCTTCTGGGTCCGATTTCGTGCAAGAAATTGAAAGTTTTACGCTAAATGTTGACGTAAACAACATCAAACTGACGATCCATGGTTTCAACGTTTATTTTTCGGTATAATTTGGCAAAAACTAAGCAAAAAAATGACACAAAAAACCCCACAATATGGCATTAATGACGCCTCTGTTTTCATTATATGTCCTTATTTTGGTGCTAATGAACTGATTAACCTAACTAAAAAAAAGTAATCCAATTTTTACGCTTCTTTAACAGCTTCTTCCCTGCCACAGAAGTCACTTTTCCATTGGACATTTGCGCAAACTTTACCGATATTTACTAACTGTCGAAAAAATAGAGGTGTGTAATGTCAGTTTTTTCATTAAATCACAAATAATAATATTGGATTTGGATTTATATAGCTCTTTTCTAGACACCCAAAGCACTTTACATTATTGACCTATTGTTCATTCACTCTCACATCCTCCCTCTGGTGGTGGTAAACTACATCTGTATCCACCAGTGTGGGTGGCACTGGAGGCAGGGCAGGTGAAGTGTCTTGCCCAAGGACACAACGGACTGACTAGGGGGATTCAAACTGCCAACCCTTCAGTTATTGGACGACCTGCTCTACCACCTGAGCCACAGCCGCCCCCAAATGCAATGATTTGTTTGTTTATTATCGCGAGATGGCACGAGAAGCCATTCCATAATTCAAGATTTTTTTGCTTAATTCAAGCAAAAAATCTGCCAGTGGAACAAGTGAAAATTATCATATTAAGATTTCTTGAAATCAGATTTTCCAGATTTATTGTCTATAAATCAGTTCTTATATTTCACTGAAAAGTTCCTCTTCAGGTGATTCTGTCTGATTTTAAGTGGGATGAGATATTTGGACTAGAAATGACAAAAATACACTTGGTAAGACTTAGATTTTTTCCACTGTTGCACTTTTCAGACCTTGAAAACACATTCAAATTCAAGTATTTTCCAGGACTTCAAGCACCAAACCCTACAGACTAAAGCAGAGGAACCAACCCAAACCAAAAAGCCCAAACCGAGGGGAAAATAGTTGAGGTTTCCTGTCCAGAAGGATTTAACGGGTTACATAAGCAGCCCCGAAAAAAACAAAACGCTGTTATCTAAAATGTAAGGCAGCTCTGGATGTGACACACACCTCAGTTATGTAAGACGTGGCCTGCATGAGTTATTAAGGCTGCGTTATTAGAGCGCAGCAGGTGAGTTATGAAAGCTGTGCACCGGATCAGCGCCCACTGGAGACACGGCGTCCAGAGGAGGACGCCGCTGAGCCACAGAGGGGTGAGGCGAGGTACCACGGCTGTTTGTAGGCCAGTGTGTCACCGCCGCAGAGGAGGAAGAGGAGGAGGACGAAGAGGAGGAGGAGGAGGAGGAGGAGCATGTCTGGAAGCTGCTCCATTATGGCAGCGCCGGTCACACCACTGTTATGTAAAGCCTCGCTCAGGGCACGCTGTGTACTTTCAGCCTCCAAACAAGCTCCGAGGGCTCACACCCACTCAGAACGACGCCAAAGACGCCGTTCCACCGACTCTGATCTGGATCTGATTCATCAAACACACACAGACCTCCATTAGAACAGGACGCCTACACTCACTTACAGAGGTTTCACAATAAACGGGTCAGAAAACGTCTGTTTTTGATCATTCTTTTGCACCTTTATTCCAATATCTGGAAATTAATGATCATCATTATATGTAATAAAGGCTTTAAACAGTCTGTTATGACTTGGATTTTTTAATATATTTAATATGAAAAACAACTGTAAATGTTCAGAATGAAACTTTATGAAATTATAGAAACAAACTATCAACTATTTTCCATGTGTTGGTCCATTGTAGTTGTTCTAGATCACTGTGTGTCCATGTTCTTTTTGTTCTTTTTGGTTCGTTCTAGTTCATTTGGATCCTGTTGATAGTCTGTGTTCACTTTGTGTCTAGTTGTAGACAGAGCCGCTCATTTCACTGACAAAAACATCCATCATCTGATTCAAATACACACACTGCATCTGTGTATGAACTGGACAGATCAGATCAGATTAGATTAGATTAGATTAGATTAGATTAGATTAGATTAGATTATATACATACACATTGGGGCACCACTAGCAATTGTGGGCCCCATGAAAGCTGAACGATGTGGGCCGTTCATAAAATTCAGTTGTTAATTTGTCAGAGCAGGGGTGTATATGTGGGGGAGGGGCATCAGTTACATACATGGGGGTGTGGTCCATATCTAACATAACTAACGCTGGCGTGAAGCGAAAGTGAAACTTAACATGCTTTCAAAGTCCGACTCTTGGCTTCTATTCCTCTATTTTACAGCGGATCTTATACAAATTTTTCATAACTTCTAACCTGTATCCACCGGACCCCCTCCACCTACCAGCTAAAATACAAATATCAATCAACAATACAAATCACAAAAAAAACCCAAAACAGATAAAAAAACAGCGGAAAAAAACAGCAAAACTCTATAAAACACACTAGTAGAACACCCCAAAACAGTACTATCACTTATATACAAATATTTACCAGACTTCGCCACTAAAACACCACTAAAAACTTGCTAAAATGCTGCTTAAACTCATAAAAATCTTCCATCTCTCTCTCACCGACTCCACTCTGCTGCTCTAAGCCCCGCCTACTTCCACCCCTCCCCCTCAGCCAATGCAGACCTCTACCCTAATGTGTTCTAGACCAATAGAAAGAACCCGATCTGAGCTAACAGCTGACGTTTGGATTCAGTCCTAACCTGAACTAACCCTCCTGCTCTGCGTCTTCATCAGCGCTCGTATGTATTTATACTTTTGTCTTTTTTTAGTCAGATCAGCCCAAATCCGCCTAAATCTGACCTTTAAATGCAGTATTTTGGGATTATACAACCACAGTGATTACAGATCCAACTATGAACCCCAGCACAAACACAGATGGATGTTCTGGGTTTTTTTCATTCCTTTTTTGAATGATTTTGCTGATTTGTTTATTAGTTTTGTTCATTTTTTTCATGTTAGTGCTTGTTTTGTCTGTGTTTTTCATTATTTTTTCTTATTTTTGTTCATTTTTGTCTAGTTTGATCTTCTTTTGTTCATGTTACTCTGTTACTTTCTTCTAAATGTTGCTCTTTTCTTGTTCTTACTCTTATTTTCAGACCTTCACGTCCTCAAAAAGCAAATCCCTTGATTTTTCTTCTGAACTTCCTTCTTTTTCCAGGTTTTCTCTGACTTTTTTTTTACTATAATTATTTTGTTGATTTGTTGATTAATTTTGTTCATGTTTTGGATTACTCTGCTCATTTTTCTGTTCATTTCTTATTTTGTTCTTATTCTTATCTTCAAACCTTCACATCCTTAAAAAAAGAAAATTCCATGACTCAGACTTTTGTAAAAACAGTCTAACACATGCACTGAAACAGTTCCATCTGACTTTTATTTAAGTTTATGACTTATTTTGTTCTTTTTTTTTTGGGTCAATTTTCATTCATTTGTTGGATTATTTTGCTGATTTGTTGATTCATTTTGTTCATTTTTTCATGTTAGTGCTTATTTTGTCCGTGTTTTTCATTATTTCACTCATTTTTTGCATCTTATTTCGTACATTTTTGTCCATTTAGATCTTATTTTGTTCATGTTACTCAAAAAAAAAGCAAATGCCATGATTTTTCTTCCTTCTTTTTCCACATTTTCTCTGACTTTTGTCCAGACACAAACACAGTCGAACACATGCATGTAAACATTTCATTTAACCTGATGATGATGGTTCATATTAAACCATATAAATCTGATCTGAGACCAGCTGCTTTATTTCATTTACTTCATTTATTTCTGAATCAAACTGAGGATCCGTCATTTTTTGTCCATGTCATTTTTTATCCACATTAGTTCAGTTTATTTCTAGTTTTGTTTATTTTTTGGTAATTCATTGACTTTTTTTTTTCTTTTTTACATTTTAATGCTTGATTTTGTTCCTGTTTTTGTTTTTATTTTCAAAATGTTGACTTTTATTCAAGTTTATGGCTTATTTTGTTCATTTTTTTGTCAATTTTCATTCATTTGTTAGATTATTTTGCTGATTCGTTGATTCATTTTGTTCATTTTTACATGTTAGTGCTTACTTTGTCAGTGTTTTTCATTATTTTACTAATTTTTTGCATCTTATTTTTGTTCATTGTTGTCTATTTAGATCTTATTCTGATTTTGTTCTTACTCTTATCTCCTTAAAAAAGCAAATTCCACGGTTTTTCCACTGAACTTCCTGTCTTCTCCAGGTTTTCTCAGTCTTTCACAGTCAAACACATGCATGTAAACATTCCATACGTCCTGATGATGATGATGGTTCATATTAAACCATATAAATCTGATCTGAGACCAGCTGCTTTATTTCATTTACTTCATTTAATTCTGAATCAAACTGAGGATCCGTCGTCTCTGAATCCCATATAAAAGGTGTTCAAGTGTACACGCCCGTCCAGCACCAGCAGTTTTCCTCCACTGTGGCGTTGACGCTCCTAACCCCGCCGTCTAAATCTGATCTGAGACCAGCTGTTTTCCTCTTTATATAATTCATCTGCGATAATGCGCCTGCTTTCAGCTTGGCATCGACTCTGCACACATGACGTTCACCCTCTGATCACAAGACGCTGTAATGAACACGATACACCACTGCAGCAATTAGAGACCAAGAAGAAGAACAGGAGGAGGAGGAGGAGGGGGAGGGGCTTCACTGACGCCACAAACCCGTAATCTACAGGAGAAATTAACCGACACACGAGGAAACAAAGACGTGAGCAGAGACGAGGACACCAAAAGACGCTGTTGGGGAAACTGAGGCCATGTGCTGCGGTGGGCCAGGCCCACTTCCTGTGCTCTGTGTTTGTTATAAAAGCTGCCACGTGCTGCCGGCGTTCAGGTTTTAAGGGGGGGGGGGGGGGGGTGCACCGTCAGCACATTACACCCCTTCCTGTTATATTTAACCCTCAGATGAAAAAGTGGATCAAAATGACCTGCTGAGGTGGATTAATTACAAAATATTGGTAATGAAAGGTTATTATTTCCTATTCTGCTCATAAATGTATTTGTACTTTAATGTCATTCTGAATATGACAGTTTTAGGTTTATTTTGGCACTTTTCAGTTATTATCCAGGTTCTTTACACAGATGTTTTTTTTTAGATTTCTAATTTATTATTATGCATAATGTACAGTGTTAGTGTTTGCTGTTGTGTTCCATTTTGATTGTGTTTTTTCAATTATCTATTATTTTGTTCATTTCTATTAAATTGGTTTTTTGTTCATTTTGTTGCTTATTTATGTTTATTTTTGTTCATTTTTTTTGCCTATTTCATTCAATTTTATTACTTTTTTTGCATATCTATCTATCTATCTATCTATCTATCTATCTATCTATCTATCTATCTATCTATCTATCTATCTATCTATCTATCTATCTATCTATCTATCTATCTATCTATCTATCTATCTATCTATCTATCCATCCATCCATCCATCCATCCATCCATCCATCCATCCATCCATCCATCCATCCATCCATCCATCCATCCATCTATCCATCCATCCCAGGTATTTCTAAAAAAACATCTCATTGACATCATACCATTTAAATCCTTAACTTATCATTTATATCTTTTATGTAGTTGTAGTTTTTCTTTTTCTACCCTGAGCTTCTATATTTGGGTCAAAATGACCCACATTCATTTACAACAGAATTAAACCTGAACCTTTGATTAATTCAACAGTAAAACCAAAGGACTCACTCACTAAACAGATGTGGACATTGTTCTATTACTGTTCTAAACTACATATTATATACTATACTACGTAAAACATTTTAAAACTGTCAAAAATGTACAAAAATAAAATAAAATAAAAACATCTCTCAAACAGGAATCATTCTTTTTGGACTATAATATAACACAAAGGATTATTTAAACATGTCAAAACGACAAAAGTATCACAAAAACACATTGATTTAAACTCGGGTCATTTTGACCCATTTATGGAAGACTTTAGGCTCCGTCTAAGGGTTAAAACTCTTTGACGTCTCTGTTTTCGTGGATCTGAGAGGTCACGGTGTGTTCCATCACTATCCGATACACCGCGTTCGCCGCCGCGACAAAGCGTGGAGCGAATCTATTCAAGGAGCGCCAAACACCCAGAGCCATCCAAGAACGCAGCACGGATCCATGAATGAACGTTTCATCATGAACGTCTGCATCCAAAGCAAATACAGGCAGGTCTGTGCTGAGGAGGAACCCCGACGATGCATTCACTGACTTATAGGAACAGCTTCCAACACAGATGATGTGTTCACGTTACATTTACAGCCCGGGGGAAAAATGAGCGCTCATATGAACACAGTGGCTCTTTCTGTGTCAGAACAATGACGAACACTGTTGGAACTGGACGATTTAACCACAGACGGACACGGATATGAGACAGAAAACCAAAAAAAGAAGAAGAAACTGAGAATCAGCAGTTTTAACTACACAGTACATGAACTACAGACACTTAAATGCATCATCAACTGAATAAAATAAGCTTTATTTTACTGAAACACGATGATTTAGTGACTTTTTTGAAGGGAATTAAAGGTAAAAATGCTGTTATGATGAAAAAGTTGTAGAGTTTAAATGATACTGAGTCAAAGGTTTATTAGATTTCATAAAAACTGATGCAAAGGAACAACAATTAGGTGATTGTCAACGATTACATTAACTGCAAAATAATGTAAAACTATGTCAAATGTGTAAATTATCTTCAGGAAGCTCTGATCAGCTGCTTAGTTTGGTAATTTTGTTTATTTTAGTGCTTTTTTTTTGACATTTTAAAAAGTTTTTTTTTACATTTAACTCATTTTGCTCCTGTTTTTGCTCATTTTTTATCCACGTTAGTTCAGTTTACCCCTAGTTTTGTTCATTTTTTGGTAATTCATTGACTTCTTTTTTTCTTTTTTACATTTTAATGCTTAATGTTTCTATTTTTGTGATTATTTTCCCAAATGTTGACTTTTATTCAAGTTTATGACTTATTTTGTTCATTTTTTAGTCAATTTTCATTCATTTTTTTGATTTTGCTGATTTGTTGATTCATTTTGTTCATTTTTTCATGTTAGTGCTTACTTTGTCAGTATTTTTGATTATTTTACTCATTTTTTGCATCTTATTTTTGTTCATTTTTGTCTATTTAGATCTTATTTTGTTCATGTTTTGGATTACTCTGCTCACTTTTCTGTTCATTTCTTATTTTGTTCTTACTTTAATCTTCAAACTTTCACATTCTTAAACAAAAAGCAAATTCCACAACTTTACAAAAACTGATTATTCTACTTATTTACTGACTTTTCCAGGATTTCTCTGACTTTTGTACAGACAGAAACAGTCTAACACATGCACTAAACATTTCTATTTGACTTTTATTCAAGTTTATGGCTGATTTTGTTCATTTTTAGTCAATTTTTATTCATTTTTTGGATTATGTTGCTCATTTGTTGATTCATTTTGTTCAGTTTTTCATGTTAGTGCTTACTTTGTCAGTGTTTTTCATTATTTTGCATCTTATTTTTGTTCATTTCCGTCTATTTAGATCTTATTTTGTTCATGTTTTGGATTACTCAGCTCACTTTTCTGTTCATTTCTTAAAACTTTAATCTTCAAACCTTCACATCCTTAAAAAAGCAAATGCCATGACTTTACAAAAACATATTATTTTACTTTTTCAGGATTTCTCTGACTTCTGTAAAGACACAAACACTCAAACACATGCACTAAACATCTCCTAGGACCTGCAGATGATGGTTCATATGAAACCATAGAAATCCAGCTGCGTCATTTCATTTCTTTCTGAATCAAACTGAGGCTCCGTCGTGTCTGAATCCCATGTGAACCCGTCGAACACCAGCGTGGCGTTTACCCCCCTAACCCACTGGTCTGGTGAACCATATGTTTTCCTCCACATGCTTTCTGTTCCAGCGTGGCCCGATCCCACACGCATCCACCAATCAGACGCAGGCATTGGTCTAAGTAACCGTAGAAACAGCCAATGGGAGGGCCCGGCTCCAGACCACAACACGGGAGGAGGCGACCGAACACGCGTGTGGAGACCGGCATGAAGACCGGGATCCGAGAAACCGGGACCAGAAACCACCCCTAAACCTGCACCGAACCGAGACCAGGACCAGAACCAGTACTGGGACCGGGACCACAGAACCAAAAAGCAACAGGAACTGAAGGAAGGATGTGGTTCAGACGGACCCGGAGACGAGCCGTGCATGTTTAAGTAGGTGTGGAGTCGCTGTTACACAACCACGTTAAGTAACTTAACAAATGTCAATCAGAGGCTGCAGAAGCTGCACATTCACCCCAGCCTCCGAAAACACACATTTAGCTCCAATTCTGACCACAGTCAGCCCCTTTTTCTGATTCTGTTGGTTGAATTATCCACATTTTTTGTAAATTATATCATGCTCACTCCCATTTTCATCATATTTAGTCCCTGCTCTGACAATTACATCACATTCGGTTCCACTTTTTGCCTTTTTTGTCACATTCACTCCTCTTTTCTGCTCTTTTTGTCATATTTAGTCCCTTCTTCAGCTCTCTATCTCCTATTTCATCCTCTTTTTCTGCTGATTCAGCCACATTTACTACCTTTCTGCCTCATCCTGCCCTCTTTTTCTTCACCTTTTACTGTAAACCTGCTCATTTTTGCCTCATTTTGTCATATTCGCTCCATTCTTCGGCTCACTCTCTCCTATCTTATCTTGTTTTTGCTTCATCTCGTCCTCCTTTTCTGCACATTTTGCCTTTTTATCTCCTCACGTTGTCACATTTACTCTTGTTCCCACTTGTTTTATGATCCTCAGTCCCTTTTTTTGTTACATTTACTCCCTTTTTCTGCTCATTCTGCTTCATCTCGTCCTCTTTTCTGCCATACATTCTCCTTTTTTGTGCAATTTCGGTCATATTTGGTCCAGTTTCGACTCATTTTGCTTCATCTCGTCCTCCTTTTGCCATATTTCGTCCTGTTTTTCCTCATCTTTTCTCTGCAGCCGATGATCACCCCTCCATCTCCATCCTTTCCTTTTCCTCTTTGCTTCCTTTTCTCTGGTTCCACATCAAACTTTCTGACCCATTTCCTCGAGCGAACCCTTCCTCGAGCGCCGGCTTGGTGAGGTCACCTACCTGTAAAGGACTCTGATTCGTCCAGAAGCAGCATGGTTACTGTGAAGGAGAAGGTCTGGTTGTAGCTCCGAGGCCTTCCTCCGTTCTCCTGGTCCCTCCTGGTTCTCCTGGTTCTGGGTTCTACTGCCTCAGTGACTGACTGACTCACTGACTGAAACCGGCTCCACTCGCCTCCACTCAATAACAATGTGAATGTGAGCAGAGGCAGGCGGAGGGAAGGCTGGCAGCTGAAAAACTTACATAACCCTTCACGCTGGAGCCGGGGCCCCGCCGAGGGGGGGCAGCGACGGACCACGGATGCCGCCGCCGCTCCTCCTCCTCCTCCTCCGCTGCCTCTGTTTTACAACCACACATCACACTCATGGGCGGAAGTCGACACCCACAACGTCATCAACGCCATAGGTTTAGGTGTGAGTTTTACAGCTGAAAACGCTTCAGGAATGTTTCAGGGGTCGATTCCATTCACTGTTCATCCTCTGATTTAAGGGAATTTACTTCTAAAAGGTTAAAAACCCAGCAAAAGGTGACTTAAATAATACATTTTTTTCTTAACCCATAAACACCCAGAGCTACTTTGATGGTAGTTCGCAAATATATATATATATATATATATATTCTTCTTATATTTAACATTTCTTAAGTGATTCATCACCATTTATTATGAAATGATCCTCTGTATTTTGCATTTTTATTTGGTAATCAGGTATTTTCCAACATTTAATTCAATGATCATGTAGATGTTCATAAAAGCTTCAATTAAACTTGAGGGTAATTATACCGAAAAACAGAGAAAACTGACGAAAAAGTGACTTTTTCAGTAAAAAACGTCATTAACTGAGCACAAAACAATTGTCTATGATTACTGTCATTGATCCAACTCCATGGGTTTTACTGGTGAATCAATGTTGTGGAAGATGACGATGTTTCCATGGTAACTACAGAGCCTCTGAACGTCCAAATGGGTCATATCTGATGACCATGAAAAGATGAAGAACTGTATTTTACACCAATTATTTACATGGACTGATAGAATTAGTGGATCAACAGGTATTAAACAGTTTAGATCAGTAGATGGTTTGTGTCGACAGTGGATGTTTGGGTCTTTAAGGGTTATTTTAACCTTTCTTAAGGGATTTTTCACCATTAATTATCATATTAATCACTGCATTTTGCATTTTTCTGTGTAAATCGTGTATTATTCTATAATTACTTCACTGATTTTTTTAGATGTTCATCCAAAGGTTATTATATCAAACAGAGAAATTAAGTGACTTTTTTCAGCAAAAATACATCATTAACTGAACATACAAAGTATTGTATTTCTTAGTTTTATTTACTGATTTATTATTTACCCCTAAATGAAACAACAAAACACAATGACTTCAATGTAAATCTTTGCTGTTTTGGAGCTTTTTACTGATATGTAATATTCTCACCTAACCCTTAAAGACCTAAAAGCCTTTTTGTGGTGATATTTTTCTCTATATTTAACTTTTATTTGGGGATTTATCAGCATTTATTATAACATTATCCTCTGTATTTTGCATTTTTCTGTGTAAATCGTGTATTATTCTATATTTAATTTGTTGATCCTGTAAATGTTCATTTAAAGGTTCTTATATCAAAACAGAGAAATTAAGTGACTTTTTCAGCAAAAAAGTGACTTTGTTCATTAACTGAACATGAAAACTATTGTTTCTTCGTTTTATTTACTGATTTATTATTTACCCCTAAATGAAACAAAACACAATGAAATCAATGTAAATCTTTGTTGTTGTTGTTTTTTTTTTTTTTTTAGCTTTTTACTGATATGTAATATTCTCACCTGCAAAATTAGGCCTTAAATACCTAGAAGTATTTTTGTGGTGGTATTTTTCTGTATATTTAACTTTTCTTTTGGGCATTTATCAGCATTTATTATAACATTATCCTCTGTATTTTGCATTTTTCAGCGTAAATCAAGTATTTTCCTATATTAATTTTACTGATCGTGTAGATGTTCATAAAAACTCAGATTAAAGTTGAGTGTTATTTTATCAGAAACAGAGAAAACTCAAGAAAAATCGACTTTTTCAGTCATATATATCATTAACTGAACATAAACCCAGTGTGTCCATCAACTGTCATTGATCCAACTCCATGGGATTTACTAGTGAATCAAGGTTGTAGAAGATGATGGTGTTTCCACGGTAACCACTACAGTTATTTTTTCTATTTTTTCATCCCGTCATATGTCAATGGTTAACACTAACATTGATTAATATGCATTATTATTTTTGGTTCCAGGTCAAATGTTAAATGCTAAATGTGTCAGTGTGTATTTTGTACTCACTTTGTAGGAGGTGTTAGTGTAGGAATTTAACACTGTTTATTATGGGATGATTTTAGTAGATGGATCAGAATTTAACCCATAAAAACCCAAACATCCAC